>NC_134360.1:244202468-244342468 GCF_048569485.1 Anomaloglossus baeobatrachus
CATGCGCCAGGAGATTGACGAGATGCTGAAGCTGGGGGGTGATCCAGGCATCCAACAGCGCTTGGGCCTCGCCTGTAGTCCTCGTCCCTAAGAAGGACCGAACCACTCGGTTCTGCGGTGGACTACAGGGGGCTCAATGCTGTCACAGTCGCCGATGCGTACCCAATGCCACGCATCGATGACCTGCTCGATCAGTTGGCCGGGGCTCAGTACCTGACCATCATGGATCTGAGCCGGGGATATTGGGCAGATCCCCCTGACTCGCAAGGCCAGGGAACGCTCTGCCTTTATTACCCCATTTGGACTGTACGAGTCCACGGTGATGCCATTTGGGATGAGGAATGCCCCTGCCACTTTCCAGCGGATGGTCAACACCCTGCTCAAGGGACTTGAAGGGTACGCGGCCGCGTACCTGGATGACATTGCCGTCTTCAGTCCCACCTGGGAGGACCACCTAGAGCATCTAGCACAGGTGCTCAGGCGGATCCACCAGGCAGGTTTGACCATCAAGCCGGAAAAGTGTCAGCTGGCCATGAGCGAGGTCCAGTACCTCGGTCACCGGGTAGGCGGGGAGAACACTGAAGCCCGAGCCTGAGAAAGTGGAGGCCATCGCGTCCTGGCCCACCCCCAGGACCAAGGAGCAGGTGATGTCCTTCTTGGGGACCGCTGGGTACTATAGGAGGTTTGTTCCATGCTATAGTAGCCTGGCAAAGCCCTTGACGGACCTCACCAAGAAGAAGCTGCCCTCTGCAGTCGATTGGACAATGGACTGCGAGACAGCCTTCCGGGCCCTAAAGGACGCCCTGTCCAGCCCGCCCGTGCTACAGGCAGCCGACTTCACGCGGCCGTTTGTAGTACAGACCGACGCCAGTGACTTCGGCCTCGGTGCGGTGCTCAGCCAGGTGGACTCTGCGAGCCAAGAGCACCCAGTCTTGTACCTGAGCAGGAAGCTGTTACTAAGGGAAGTGGCCTATTCCACGATGGAAAAGGGAGTGCCTGGCCATAGTGTGGGCCCTGCAGCATCTGCAACCCTATCTATACGGGCGCCACTTCATCGTGGAGACGGACCACAATCCCCTCAGCTGGTTGCACACCGTCTCTGGGACGAATGGGCGATTGTTGCGATGGAGCCTTGCGCTCCAGCAATACAACTTCACCATTCGCCACAAAAGGGGCCGGGGACCACGGTAACGCAGACGGGCTGTCCCGACAAGGAGAGGTCGCGGACGGGGCGCACGGGGGAACACCGGAGTGTGCTGCCCCCTAGCGCCCTCAAAAGGGGGGAGGTGTGAGGCAAATCCTGGGATATGAAGAGGAATTATGACTTCCAGTCATAATCGTTCTCATCACTCCATGGCCGTGCCCCCTCCCTTCTTGTTCTCAATGTCCAACATCTTGGAAGGTGTCACATCCTAGCAACACATCCCATGGCCATCTCCTGTGATATGGAGATTAGATGATGTGGGAACAATGGACACAGGATGACTCCCTGCCGTGACCCTGTGGTAGGGGCTGCTATCTAATTAGCAAGCTTGGAAGTATCCAGACAGAACGACTCCAGGAAAATATGGTTCATATCTCGCAAGCCATATTTCCGATAAATATGGCAACCATAAAAATGGTGTCTCTGCATGCGGACGATGCTGGCACACCTTTTTTATGGGAGTAGGACATTGGGAAGTACCCCAGGCGTGATATCAGCCAATGGGGAACTAGTAGACAAGTCATGAGTCCTCTCGTTCTGTAGCTAAATTCATAACTGTCACAATGAGAGTATTGGCGTCCGCCTACGACGCTCCCAGGCAAAGTTATGGCCCATATTCCATGTTGTGGATATTGTCCATAACTCCAGCCAGGGGTGGAGCAGTGCTCCCTGTGAGGTCACTAAGGTAGGAGGGGACCCTGGATTTGCCCAGGTTTATAACCCTACTTCGGCCATTTTCCAGTGTTCTTTCGCTGGGGGTCACGTGTAGGAAACATCTGTGGGAAGGATCCTAGAAACCTGGTCTACAGCGCCCCCCTGTGGCCAGACGCACAAGGTAACTGCTGGAACTGTGTATGCCTGTTTGTAACCCATGCTTTGATTGTAACTGTACTCTGACATATGTATATTCTGTAGATTCCCTATTGTATATATTGTAGTTTCTAGTGTGCTTTAGGCTGATTAAATTATATAATTAATCTTGGGCTGTTCTGTTATCTCGATCTTGAATCCCACGTCTGTGTGTTCGGCTAATAGTTACCGTGAAGCGGTTGGTGGCAGCGAGAGTTGTGCCAAGGATTATTGTGGGGGAGGCCAGTGAGATTCGGGGAGGTTTTATATATTCCGCCCGCGGAGGTCGGGGGGAATATATACCCTACTCTCACCGGGGACCCTTCAATAATCGGCATAAGTAGTATAGCGGCCTCCTTCCTTATTGTCGGGCAATTCCATAATTGGCCTGACTATAAGAGGGGCGCTAGAGAGCGCGTCACGTGCTCTGTCTGTCGGTCGGGAGGTATAAGGGAGGGGTGACCCCCACTTGTTACCCCCCGATTGTGACGTTACTGGTAGCCAGCGCGGGGGATTTCTGAGTGACCCCCCCGGTGGTTCGTGACAGGGGGTATGTGAACAGGCTGGATGGGGGGGGGGTATGTGAACAGGCTGGATGGGGGGGGGGTATGTGAACAGGCTGGATGGGGGGGGGGTATGTGAACAGGCTGGATGGGGGGGGGGTATGTGAACAGGCTGGATGGGGGGGGGGGTATGTGAACAGGCTGGATGGGGGGGGGTATGTGAACAGGCTGGATGGGGGGGGGTATGTGAACAGGCTGGATGGGGGGGGGGGGTATGAACAGGCTGGATGGGGGGGGGGGGGGGTATGTGAACAGGCTGGATGGGGGGGGGGGGTATGTGAACAGGCTGGATGGGGGGGGGGGGTATGTGAACAGGCTGGATGGGGGGGGGGGGGGGGTATGTGAACAGGCTGGATGGGGGGGGGGGGGGGGTATGTGAACAGGCTGGATGGGGGGGGGGGGGGTATGTGAACAGGCTGGATGGGGGGGGGGGGGGTATGTGAACAGGCTGGATGGGGGGGGGGGGTATGTGAACAGGCTGGATGGGGGGGGGGTGTATGTGAACAGGCTGGATGGGGGGGGGTGTATGTGAACAGGCTGGATGGGGGGGGGGGGGGTATGTGAACAGGCTGGATGGGGGGGGTGTATGTGAACAGGCTGGATGGGGGGGGGTATGTGAACAGGCTGGATGGGGGGGGGTGTATGTGAACAGGCTGGATGGGGGGGGGGTGTATGTGAACAGGCTGGATGGGGGGGGGTGTATGTGAAACAGGCTGGATGGGGGGGGGGTGTATGTGAACAGGCTGGATGGGGGGGGGGGTGTATGTGAACAGGCTGGATGGGGGGGGGGTGTATGTGAACAGGCTGGATGGGGGGGGTGTATGTGAACAGGCTGGATGGGGGTTTTATAGCAGGATCATATACAAGGCAGGAGGATCATTACCAGGATGGGGTACCTTAGTAGAGAATTTGGGGACATTACCCCCATAACAGTGTCAGCAGCAGATCCTCGCCCCATAAGTGTGTCATGACCCACATTTTTTTTGCTTAAAGTTTTATTTTCCTCCTCTAAAACCAGGGTGCGTCTTATAGTCCGGTGCGTCTTATAGTCCGAAAAATACGGTATATTAGATTTTATGACAGGGTATTGATCCATGGAACTAGTCTGATTGCCGGATGTGGAGTCAGGAAGGAAATTTTTTCCCCATTGGAACTTGTTTGCCACATTGGGGTTTTTTTTTTTTGCCTTCCTCTGGATCAACATGTTAGGCTACGGGTTGAACTAGATGGACTTAGAGTCTCCCTTCAACCTTAAAAACTATGATACTATGATACAGTGTGTCCACCCATATCCTGTCCACCGCCATTAACTTGAGAAACGGCGGCAGCTATAGGAATAGAAGTGGTGTCTAGGTATAGTAAAGTAGCCATGTGCTACGCAATGAAACCACCTATAGCGCCACCTGGTGGAAAACGGAGTTAGCATTTTTTAATCGAAAACGGAACGAGAGAGAAAAAAACTGAATTAAAAAAATTGTAGGGCATCATAAATTCAATACGAATCGACACCTTGCATACAGAAATGCTATGATATGAAACCCATGAACCCCCCCTAAACATTGAATGCTGGTCACACATATGGCGCTCATTTAACTTTGATGCTCAAAGTGGCCCCCGTCAGCTGCAATGCACATCTGGCCTCTGCACAGCATACTGTATCTTGCTGCACGTTGTGCAATATGGTAGGGGACACGTTTGCACAAGCATCTGTGATACGTGGTCGTAGGTCCTGCAATGTTGGTGGAGGGGTCGCATACACCTGCTGTTTGATGTGACCTCACAGAAAGAAGTCCAATGGGGTCAGGTCCGGTGAGCGGAGGCCACTCCACACAGCCACCATGCCCAATGACTTGTAGGAAGGTCTCCATGAGGTATCTCTTCACGTCCGCAGCCTTGTGAGTGTTACACATTCTAATCATAGCATTTCTGTATGCAAGGTGTCGATTCGTATTGAATTGATGATGCCCTACAACTTTGTAATTCACTTTTTTTCTCTATCTCGTTCCGTTTGAGATAAAAATGCTAACTCCATTGTTTTCCACCAGGTGGCGCTATAGGTGGTTTCAATGCGTAGCGCATGGCTACTTTACTATACCTAGACACCACACTTCTATGCCTATAGCTGCCGCTGTTCTCAAGTTAATGGCGGTGGACAGGATATGAGTGGACACACTGTATATGGAACCCAGATTGACAAAATACAGAGTCAGTCTTCATTATACAGTGAAACAACAATGTGCAGACTCTGGTGTAATGCCACCGCACAGTGTAACAAATATCACACCCACAAAATAGTACCCTGCACTATACCACCAAGTTGTTTCATAGCCAGCACGTATTTTCATCACTGTATTTGATACACTGCCGATTTTGCAAGTTTTCCCACCTACAAAGCATGGAGAGTAGAGTTGAGTGAACCCGCACAGACCTTTCCCAAAAAAACAGAGTTCAGGTTTGGAGATTGGGTACTTTACATATGCAAACAATTTGCGCGAGCATCTCTGTGCATGGGCACACTCAGTGCTCGGCCCAGTGCGAGCCGCTTGCAGTTTTTAATGGCTCACACTGCGGTTAACAACAGTGCGATCGAATATAGTTGCACCCAAACAATACAAACAAAAAAAAAAAAAAACGCCCTGCTCGCCCTCCCCTGGAAGTGATCTGTCTATGGCTGGCAGCATGTAGGCAGAGACCTGAACTGCCCAATCGGTGACTTTCCCCTGGGGTTATCTAAAGTCCGGCTGACCTGAACTTCCACGGGTCCGCTCATCTCTAATGGAGAGGTTGTAATTATTCTCATAGGTACACTTCAACGGTGACAGAGGGGAAAAAAAAAAACAGAAAATCACATTGTATTATTTTGCATGAAATAAGTATTTCATCACCAACCAGCAAGAATTCTGCTCACAGACCTGTTATTTTTTTTTTCTGTAAGGAGCTTCTACAGTCATGGACAAAAGTTTTGAGAATGCTACAAATATTAATTTTTACAAAGTCTACTGCTTAAGTTTTTCTAATGGCAATTTGCATATACTCCAGAATGTCATAAAGAGTGATCATCTTAACAGCAATTACTTGCAAAGTCAATATTGGCTAAGAAAATGAACTTTAACCCCCAAAATACATTTGAACATCATTGCATTCCTGCCATAAAAGGAGCAGCTAACATTGTTTTAGTGATTGTTCCATTAACACAGGTGTGGGTGTTGATGAGGACAGGGCTGGCGATCAATCAGTGATGATTAAGTAAGAATTACACCACTGGACACTTTAAAAGGAGGCTGGTGCTTGGTATCATTGTTTCTCTTCAGTTAACCATGGTTATCTCTAAAGAAACACGTGCAGCCATCATTGCTCTGCACAAAAATGGCCTAACAGGGAAGAGTATCGCAGCTACAAAGATTGCACCTCAGTCAACAATCTATCGCATCAGCAAGAACTTCAAGGAGAGAGCTTCCATTGTTGCCAAAAAGGCTCCAGGGCGCCCAAGAAGGACCAGCAAACGCCAGGACGGTATCGTAAAACTGTTTCAGCTGCGGGATGGGACTCCCAGCAGTGGCGAGCTAGCGCAGCAATGGCAGCAGGCTGGTGTGAGTGCTTCTGCACGCACTGTGAGGCGGAGACTCTTTGAGCAAGGCCTGGTTTCAAGGAGGGCAGCAAAGAAGCCACTTCTCTCCAGAAAAACCATCAGGGACCGACTGATATTCTGCAAAAGTTAGGGAGTGGACTGCTGAGGACTGGGGGAAAGTCATTTTCTCAGATGCATCCCCTTTTCGATTGTTTGGGACATCTGGAAAACAGCTTATTAGGAGAAGAAGAGGTGAGCGCTAGCACCAGTCTTGTCTCATGCCAACTGTTAAGCATCCTGAAACCATTCATGTGTGGGGCTGCTTCTCAGCCAAGGGAATCGCACCACTCACTGTCTTGCCTAAAAACACAGCCATCAATAAAGAATGGTACCAGAATGTCCTCCAAGAGCAGCTTCTCCCAACCGTCCAAGAGCAGTTTGGCGCCCAACAATGCCTTTCCCAGCATGATGGAGCACCTTGCCATAAAGCAAAGGTGATCACTAAATGGCTCATGGAACAAAACATAGAGATTTCGGGTCCATGGCCTGGAAACTCCCCAGATCTTAATCCCATTGAGAACTTGTGGGCAATCATCAAGAGCCGGGTGGACAAACAAAAACCAACAAATTCTGGCAAAATGCAAGCATTGCTTATGCAAGAATGGACAGCTATCAGTCAGGATTTGCTCCAGAAGTTGATTGAGAGCATGCCAGGGAGAATTGCAGAGGTCCTGAAGAAGAAGGGTCAACACTGCAAATATTGACTTGCTGCATTAACTCATTCTGTCAATAGAACCTTCTGGTCTCATAATATGATTGCAATTATATTTCTGTATGTGATGTAAACATCAGACAAAACACAATTAAAAACCAGAGGGCAACAGATCATGTGAAAATATCATTTTGGTGTCATTCTCAAAACTTTTGGATATGACTGTACTCTGCCTTCATTACCTGTATTTGCTGCACCTTTTTGAACTTATCTGTATAAAGCCCCCGTCACACGTCAGTGATTCCAGTACATAGGACGTCTGTTTTCATACGTACCGGAGACACGAACATATGCAGACCCATTAAAATCAATGGGCTTGCGCAGAAGTCTGTGTTTTGACATGGACCGTGTGTCCATGTGGAGCAGACGCGTGTCCGTGTGCTCTACACAGCGACATGTCAATTTTCTTTGGCAGAACGGTTGTCACACAGACTGCACACTGATGTGATCCGTGTGACACGTACTGGAGAAAACAAGTGTCTTTGAAATAAAATTATTTTTTATACTCGCCTGTTTCCAGCGCTGCTGTCACTTGCTTCCAGGCCCGCTCATTATGCTCATGCATATTCACTGCACCGAGGACCCAGAAGCAGCAGTGGCGGGGATAGGTGATTAAAAAGTTCCTGCTCTCCGTGTGCCATCACAGATAGCACACAGAGAACACACGTGTGCTAAAATCACGGCACACAAATGACCACCTTCAACATGGTGTTTGCAAAATGTTTGTTTTGGACGAACGTGTGAAAGAGGCCTAAGAGACACTTGTCCACACACTCTCAATCAATCACACTTCAACCTCTCCATCATGGTCAAGGAGCTGTCTAAGGACACCAGGGACATGATTCAAAATACAAAATCTCGCCTTGTGGGGTAAGGACGGTTCTGAGAAAGGTCAGGAATCAGCCCAGAGCTACACGGGGTGACCTGGTCAATGACCTGAAGAAAGCTGGGACCACAGTCTCCAAGATTACTGATAGTAACACACTACACCATCATGGAGTAAAATCTTGCAGGGCATGCAGAGGTCCCCTTGCTTATTAAACCAGCACATGTCCAGGCCCGTTTGAAGTTCGCCAATCACCATCTGGATAACACAGAGGAGAGATGGGAGAAGGTCATGTGCTCAGATGAGTGCAAAATAGAACTTTTTAAGGATGAGTACAACCTCAAAAACCGTCCCAACCATGAAGCATGGGGGTGAAAACCTGATATTTTCAGGGTGCTTTTGTGCAAAAGGTACAGGATGAAGGATTGATGGGGTCATGTATCACAAGAATTTGGCCAACAAACCTCCTTCCCTCAGTAAGAGCATTGAAGATGGTTGTGGCTGGGTTCTTCCAGCATGACAACCTGAAACACAAAACCAGGGCGACTAAGTAATAGCTACGTAAGAAGTGTTCCAAGGTCATGGAGTGGCCGCCAGTCTCCAGACCTGAACCCAATAGAAAATCTTTGGAGGCAACTGAAATTCAATGTTGCCCAGTAACAGCCCCGAAACCTGAAAGATCTGGAAAACATCCATATGAACGAGAGACCTGAAAGATCTGGAGATCTGTATGGAGACGTCGCCAAAATCGTTGCTGCAATGTGTGCAGACCTGGTGAAGATCTACAAGAAATGTCTGACCTCTGTAAGTACAAACAAAGGTTTCTACCATATATTAAGTTCTATTTCTCTATTGTATCAAATGCTTATTTTATGCAATAAAATGTTAGTTAATGATTTAAAAATCATACAAATGTGATTTTCTGGATTGCTTTTTGGATTCTGTCTGTCGCAGTTGACGTTACCTACGATAAAAATTACAGCCCTCTCCATTCCTTGTATGTGGGAAAACTTGCAAAATAGGCAACGTATCAAATACTTATTTTCTCCAGTGTATGCCCATTCCTCAATGGTAGACTGGCTTTACCGCTCAGTAATCCACTTTCTAGTGCAAAGAGTGAAGTCTCGCTTCCTTGTGAGTGGCTGCGGAGGGTTGTGGGATCCCGGTCTGCATGAAGAGCCCTTTCAGTGGAACATCAGGAGCACATTTGACACTAAATTGCATTAAATAAAATCACCAATCTGAAGCTGCCCATTACTTATAGATCACATATTAAAGGGCAGCCCTAGCTTTGGGATAGGTACTATTTAAAGAGGTTGTCCACAACTTTTACATTGATGACATATCCTAAGGATAGGTCATCAATGTCTGATCGGCCGCGGTCCGACACTCCACACTCTCGATGATCAGCTGGTCTTGGTGCTGACAATGGTAGCAGGCAGCCAGAAATGCTTAGTTCCGGAGCTGCCCCATGAACTGATAGCAGCCGCGATCGGGTACTATTGATTTGTATAGGAGGCGGATGTGCAGTACCCAACCTCAGCAGCTATCAGAAGACGGGGCAGCTCCGATACGGTGCATTTCCCGCTGACGCCGGCATCGAGAACAGCTGATCGGTGAGGGTGCCGGGTGTCGGACCCCGGCTGATCAGACATTGATAACCGATCCAAAATATATGCAATTAATGTTAAAGTAGTGGCCAACCCCTTTTAAGTGTCAGCATTTCTATATTCCTGCCTTCCTCTTACCTGCTGTATTCAGTGGTTGCAGTGACCCGGCATTAGACAGTTTGATTGCCCTCTTGAGTGATGTGCACAATAGCTTTCTGTATGTTCCAATTTCTGACTCCAGAGCTGACAGTGATTTCCACTGCTGTGGAAATGATCAGAAAGCAGAATGTAACTGCAGCCTATTGATTTGGAAATGTAGGACAGGTATTATATCCAGGGTAGCAGCCCTTGTGTCACATATTAGTCTACAGCAGTCGCACCTATCAACAAAGTTTGGAAACTGATTGTGAGGGCGGTGGTGGGCGAGAAGTAAAGCTTGTTAAATTAGAAAATATAAACCACATGTACAAATCCAACTGAATCCTTCCAGTGTGAATCCTACAAAGACCTCAGCATGATGGGACTGCTTTTGTATAGGTCAGTCTTAGGGAAAAGTCACCGTCATCAGTTCTAATGATCAAAACAGACCTAAGCGAAATCAGTAACCAGCTCATTTTATTTAAACATTGCGTTTATCTGATCCGATATCCAATATGGGGCTATTAATATCATGGCCACAAACTCATAAGTAAATCTTCAATATATCCCAGTATGTATACACAGGGCAAAGGGCCATATTCACTAAATAAACTGTTAGGGACGTTTCACATTTGCGCTATTTTGACGGAATCGGGTTCCGTCACTAATGTAGTACAGTTCATTTATTTACAGTGGAAGCGCGACATCATGTGGACACAGGCGGGTACTGCATGACACACACACGCGCCATAGTAACGCGCTTCCAATGTAAATAAATGAACTGTACTACATTAGTGACGGATTCAGTTTGCGTCAAAACAACGCAAGTGTGAAACTAGCCTCAGTGATTTCTAGTACGTCTTTCCAGAAGGATTTCACATTAGGGCAGATACATATCACATCTAGTACATATGGGGTTAGGCTGGAGCCCTATATTAAATAGGAATTCAGGTGTTCTGTGTACTTGATGTAACCCATATAAGTGGACAATCTATGACAACTGCGGAGCCCTCTCTAGAGTTTTCAGCCTCCGACCTTCTTCAGTAGGACCCATTTCATCTTCCCATTTTCCTTTTGAGCGGAATGGATGTTTTGTTCGTACGGAGATGACACCACCAGAAATAAATGAACTAGTAGTCATCCTCAGTATCATGTATTGGGATACACCGTTGTCTACAAGCCCCTCTGCCTGATATGCATGCCGTACCCGGAGGTACTGATACAATTCAGAGACATTCTAAACTCGCTTTGTAATTGTGAAGATTCCTTAATCTTGTCTCCCATTAAATGAGTAAAGGGAGGGAGCACTTTCTCCCCATCTCCTCCGTTGTCTGTCTCTGCGTATATCGCACTGCAGTTGCATAACATGCGAGTGCAGTGCAATATTTCACACGCTCCCCTAGGCTTGTATAGGGGTGCGTGAGTTGAGACTCGCTGCCAAACACAGCATGCTGAGATTGCACCGAGAGCGCGATTGAAAGGGAGAAATAAAAGGAAGGAGGACACTGCCTAATTGATTAACACTGGTGCAAGTCGATTTTTTTTTATCAGATCGCACTCGAACCAAAAAAAAAAAAAAAGAAAAATCGCAAGTGGAAAAGAGCCCTTAGTAGTAGAGTTGTTGTTTTGTTTTTTTTTTTTGCCAGAGGAGACGAGTGGAACAGGCTGCCACGAGAGGTTGTGAGTTCTCCTTCAATGGAAGTCTTTAAAAAGAGGTTGGACGGACATCTGTCTGGGGTGATTTAGTGAATCCTGCTTTGAGCAGGGGGTTGGACCAGATGACCCAGGAGGTCCATTCCAACTCTAATATTCTATTCTTTTCTATTCTGGTATATACTGTATGTCCCCATCCTGGTATATATGTTCCCATCCTGGTATATATGTTCCACATTCTGTTATACATGCCCCCCCTCCTTTTCTGACCTTAAACTTACACTATTCACCAAAAGTTAGGGTGAAATTTCTGGATTATCCTATGATGCCCTCTAACCTCTTCAGGTGAACTTAATGTAACCTCCTCTAATTTTTTGGATGCTCATGTCCATCTGTTCAATGTTTCAGGACTTTTTGCACAACTTCCTGTTCTCTAACAAGGAGCGTAATGGCAAAATTCACTATACGTGTTTGATCCATGAATTGCCCAGTAAATTTCGGGGTTCACTTAGAATTGGTATATAAACAGTTCTCCTCATCGGCTGTTTACATTTTGACATCATGAGACCAAGAAGAAACCCAACAATTGATCAGCAGCACCGCACTGTGAGGCTTCAAGCAGGATGTTCTCAGACGGACGAGGCCACTGCCTGAATCCCATTGAAAACCTGAGTCGACGTGTAGAGGACGCAACTCTGTACCCCAGAACCTCAATGACCTGAGGGCTGCCCTTCAAGAAGAGAGGGATGCCGGCCTCTGCAGACAATAACTCCACTTGTGACCAGCAGGAGACGTTGTTCTCAGCCGGAATTGATGCTCAAAGCCACATGACAAGTTACTGAGACATTGACATTTTTAGGGGATGTAGCCACCACTTTTGTTGTTTTTTGTTTCATTAAATTGTTTCAGATGAGGAAATCACCGCTGCATGCTTCTACTTCTACTTAAATGCCCTACTAAAAACATCACTTTAACGTGATGTATAGCGCTCTCCTTGATGTCTACAACATCATTGGCGGCCATCATTTCTGCTCAGCATGAATCGACTCTTATCTGTGACCAGCACCGAGGCCACTGGTCCCTCATCCAGCGTACACGACACCTGTGCCTGGTGCTGCGGTCAGGTACCTTGCAGATCGTCTAGCCAGCAGACCACGCTGATGTAAATGGTTTTGAATGGTCTGACGTGACACTTGGTGCCTCTCACCTGCCTTAAATGTGTCTGGAGTTGTGTGGCATTCATCATCCGTATCCGAAGGGCATTGTTCACAATGAAGCAGTCATCAGTGTGGGATGTGGACAGAGGACGTCCACTTCTCTGCCTTTCCATGACTCTTCCAGTCTCTCTGTATCTCTGTACAGCCTGCTGGTGACACTTTGTGACGCTCTAAGCTCAGTGACCACTTCCATCTGAGAACCTCCTGCTTGACGCCTCACAACTGGTGATCATTTGTTAGATGTCGTCTTGGTCTCATGATGTCAAAATGTGAAAAGCAGATGAGGACGACTGTTTAATACCAATTCTAGTTGAACCCCAAAATTTATTGGGCAATTGCTAATCAAACACCTGTTGTGAATTTTGCCATTAAGCTCCTTGTTAGAGAACAGCAAGTTGTGCAAAAAGTACTGAAACATTGAACAGTTGGACATGAGCATCCAAATGATTAGAGAAGGTCACATTGAGGTCACCTGAGAAGATCCGAGGGCATTATAGGAGAATACTGAAATTTCACCCGAAAGCCAAATATCCCTAACTTTTTGTGAGTAGCGTATCTCTAGGGTTGCATTTCCTTTATAAATAATGTGTAGTATATATCGTATCATATAGTCATTCTTTTCTAAGAAGCACAACTTCATCTTTACTGGTGGTAACACATGGAGGATTGCTTTCATCTATTACAAACTCCTGTAAGGCCCTGTGCACACAATGAGGTTATGCTACCACCGGCAACATCCAGCAGAAATGTTTCTAATCTGCTGAGAGTAAAAAGACTAATGATGATCCCATTACCATTCAGAAGAAATAATCCGATGTCTGGAAGCCTCTGGCAATGGGGAGACTGCAAGAAAGAAGACATATGAAATGACTATTACAGCGCTACTAATAACTACTGAGTTGTAGAAATATGACAGCAAAGACTCGGTTCAAACAACTGAATAGTAAAAAGAGTGCGAGTATAAAAGGGACCGAACAGCGTGATGGGGACATCGGCACCACAAAACTGAATTCAGCACAGCGGGGAACCGGGGAGCAGCGCAAGAGGATAATAGAGGAATGGTGAACCGACATAATAGAGAGAGGAAGGATGGAGACGAAGGAAGTAAAAGATGCGACAAGCAACTAATAGGGTCTGCGCTCTATAGCAATAATACCGTCAGATGAGGCATAATGCACCCACACTATACTGTCCTCGGTGAGACTAAACCCACCATGTAAAGCACAGGTCTCAAACACGCGGCCTGCAGACCCAGTGACGATCGCAGCTTTAAGCCGCGGGTCAGCGCCAGGCAGGACTTCACTAAAATTGAATCATTTGCGGTGCCGCGCAGAGGAGCTGTTTGCGCTGTACCAAGGGCTGCCTCCTGCCAATCAGATGCAAGGAAGTGACGTCGCTGTATGAAGTCACCTCCTTGCACCTGATTGGCGAGCAGCAGCCGCCATCTCCTCTACCGGGAACACCGCAAATGATCCAATTGTGGTAAAGTCCAGCCACCGACGCCGACACAGACACCCGGTATGGAGCTGCGATCGTCACAGGCAGCAACAAGCAGGTAAGGTACTGTACATGCTCAATAAGGGTTCGGGAGCACTGCGGTCTCCTCGCTGTGTTCTCCCTAGGAAGGGCAGTGACTCTGCAGCATAAATTTACATGCAAGACGCACCTCAGGTCAGATTTCACTGCGGGCCGCACAAGCACAGTGGGTGTGAGATTTTTAGAAATCCCATCCACTCCGCTTGTACTGTACCGCAGCATTTTGGATGAAGCTGAAACATGCTGCCTCCAAAACGCTGCAAACCCTAATCGTGTGCACGTAGCCTAATAAGAGGGAACGGAGGAAAGGTGGAGAATTTTTATTTTTTTTTGCGTAATACTAAAAAGATTGGGCACAATACTACAAAGCACAATACTACAAGGAAGGACACAATACTACAAGGATGGGCACAATACTACAAGGATGGGCACAATACTACAAGGATGGGCACAATACTACAAGGATGGACACAATACTACAAGGATGGACACAATACTACAAGGAAGGACACAATACTACAAGGATGGGCACAATACTACAAGGAGGGGCACAATACTACAAGGAGGGGCACAATACTACAAGGATGGGCACAATACTACAAGGAGGGGCACAATACTACAAGGATGGGCACAATACTACAAGGATGGGCACAATACTACAAGGATGGGCACAATACTACAAGGATGGGCACAATACTACAAGGAAGGGCACAATACTACAAGGATGGGCACAATACTACAAGGATGGGCACAATACTACAAGGATGGACACAATACTACAAGGATGGGCACAATACTACAAGGATGGGCACAATACTACAAGGATGGACACAATACTACAAGGATGGACACAATACTACAAGGATGGACACAATACTACAATGATGGGCACAGTACTACAAGGAAGGACACAATACTGCAAGGATGGGCACAATACTACAAGGATGGACACAATACTACAAGGATGGGCACAATACTACAAGGATGGGCACAATACTACAAGGATGGGCACAATACTACAAGGATGGACACAATACTACAAGGATGGACACAATACTACAAGGAAGGACACAATACTACAAGGATGGGCACAATACTACAAGGATGGACACAATACTACAAGGATGGACACAATACTACAAGGAGGGGCACAATACTACAAGGAGGGGCACAATACTACAAGGATGGGCACAATACTACAAGGATGGGCACAATACTACAAGGATGGGCACAATACTACAAGGATGGACACAATACTACAAGGATGGGCACAATACTACAAGGATGGACACAATACTACAAGGATGGGCACACTACTACAAGGATGGGCACAATACTACAAGGAGGGGCACAATACTACAAGGAGGGGCACAATACTACAGAGCACAATACCACAAGGATGGGCACAAAACTACAGAGCACAATACTACTGGGTACAATACTACAAGGATGAGCACAATACTACAAGGATGAGCACAATACTACAAGGATGAGCACAATACTACAAGGATGAGCACAATACTACAAGGAGGACCACAATACTACAAGGATGAGCACAATACTACAAGGAGGAGCACAATACTACAAGGAGGATCACAATACTACAAGGAGGGGCACAATACTACAAGGAGGGGCACAATACTACAACGAGAATCACAATACTACAAGGAGGGGCACAATTCTACAAGGAGGGGCACAATACTACAAGGAGGGGCACAATACTACAAGGAGGGGCACAATACCACAAGGAGGGGCACAAAACTACATGGAGGGGCACAATACTACATGGAGGGGCACAATACTACATGGAGGGGCACAATACTACAAGGAGGGGCACAATACTACAAGGAGGGGCACAATACTAAAAGGAGGACCACAATACTACAAGGACGGGCACAATACTACAACGAGAATCACAATACTACAAGGGGGGGCACAATACTACAAGGAGGGGCACAATACTACAAGGATGGGCACAATACCACAAGGAGGGGCACAAAACTACTGAGCACAATACTACAAGGAGGGGCACAATACTACAAGGAGGGGCACAATACTACAAGGAGGGGCACAATACTACAAGGAGGGGCACAATACTACAAGGAGGGGCACAATACTACAAGGAGGGGCACAATACTACAAGGAGGATCACAATACTACAAGGAGGGGCACAATACTACATGGAGGGGTCCAATACTACAAGGAGGGGCACAATACCACAAGGAGGAGCACAATACCACAAGGAGGAGCACAATACCACAAGGATGGGCACAATACCACAAGGATGGGCACAATACCACAAGGATGGGCACAATACCACAAGGAGGAGCACAATACCACAAGGAGGGGCACAATACCACAAGGATGGGCACAATACCACAAGGAGGGGCACAATACCACAAGGAGGGGCACAATACCACAAGGAGGGGCACAATACCACAAGGATGGGCACAATACCACAAGGAGGAGCACAATACCACAAGGAGGGGCACAATACCACAAGGATGGGCACAATACCACAAGGATGGGCACAATACCACAAGGATAGGCACAATACCACAAGGATAGGCACAATACCACAAGGATAGGCACAATACCACAAGGATGGGCACAAAACTACAGAACACAATACTACAAGGATGAGCAAAATATTACAAGGATGAGCACAATACTACTGGGCACAATACTGCAAGGATGGGCACAATACTACAGAGCACAATACTACTGGGCACAATACTACAGGGATGGGCACAATACTACAGAGCACAATATTACTGCGTACAATACTACAAGGATAAGCACAGAACTTCAAGGATGGGCACAATACTACTGGGTACAATACTACAAGGATGGGCACAATACTACAAGGATGGGCACAATACTACAAGGATGGGCACAATACTACAGAGCACAATACCACAAGGATGGGCATAATACTACAGGGCACAATACTAGAAGGATGGGCACAATACTACTGCGTACAATACTACAAGGATAAGCACAGAACTTCAAGGATGGGCACAATACTACGGGGTACCATAGTACAAGGATGAGCACAATACTACAAGGACGAGCACAATACTACTGGGCACAATACTACAAGGATGGGCACAATACTACAAGGATGAGGACAATACTACAAGGATGAGCACAATACCACAAGGATCGGCACAATACCACAAGGATGAGGACAATACTACAAGGATGGGCGCAATACTACCTAGCACAATACTACTGGGTACAATACTAAAAGGATGATCAAAATACTACAAGAATGAGCACAATACTACAGGGCACAATACTACAAAGGATGGGCACAATACTACAGAGCACAATACTACAAGGATGGGCACAATACTACAGAGCACAATATTACTGGGTACAATACTACAAGGATGAGCACAATACCACAAGGATGGGCACAAAACTACAGAGCACAATACCACAAGGATGGGCACAATACTACAGAGCACAATATTACTGGGTACAATACTACAAGGATGAACACATAACTAAAAGGATGATCAGAAAACTAAAGGATGGTCACAATACTACTGGGTACAATAGTACAAGGATGAGCACAATACTACAAGGATGAGCACAATACTACAGAGCACAATACCACAAGGATGAGCATAATACTACAGGGTACAATACCACAAGGATGGGCACAAAATTACAAGAATGAGCAAAATATTACAAGGATGAGCACAAAACTACTGGGCATAATACTACAAGGATGGGCACAATACTACCTAGCACAATTCTGGGGAACAGAAACTTGCAGTTCCAGCAAAGGAAATAGATTTTTGATAACAATGAAAGATAATTACCTTTCACAAATGGTACAGGACCCCACAAAAGGGGGAGCACTACTAGACCTTGTACTAACCAATAGGCCAGACCACATATCAAATATACAAGTTGGGCGTTACTTGGGGAATAGTGATCACAAAATAATAAGTTTTCATGTATTCTTTAGTAAGATGTCTAGTAGAGGGGCTACAAGGACACTAAACTTCAGGAAAGCAAATTTTAAACGGTTGAGAGATGATCTTAGTGCAATAAACTGGGATGATGTACTAAGTAATAAAAGTACACAAAGCAAATGGGAGACTTTTATGAGCATCCTGAATAGGGCTTGTGCAGAAAATATACCCTATGGGAACAAACATGCTAGAAATAGGAGGAAACCCCTATGGCTAAATAGAGCTGTAAGGGAAGCAATAAAAGAAAAACAGAAAGCCTTAAAAGAATTAAAGAGGGTAGGTAGTGATGAGGCATTATATAATTATAGAAAATTAAATAAAATATGTAAAAAGCAAATTAAGTTAGCTAAGTTTGAGACAGAGAGACTCATTGCGAGAGAAAGTAAAAATAATCCTAAAATATTCTTTAACTACATAAACAGTAAAAAACTGAAAAGCGATAGTGTTGGCCCCCTTAAAAATAGTCTTGGTGAAATGGTGGAAGGGGATGAGGGTAAAGCCAACCTGCTGAATGACTTTTTTTCTACGTTTTTTATACAAGAAAATGCCATGGCAGATGACATGACCAGTGATACCGTAAATTCACCCTTGATAATTACCTGCTTAACCCAGCAGGAAGTACGCCGCCGCCTCGAAATCACTAAGGTTGACAAATCTCCGGGCCCGGATGGCTACACCCCAGAGTACTACAGGAATTAAGTTCTGTGATAGATAGACCATTATTTTTAATCTTCTCAGATTCCTTAATAACAGGGTCGGTACCGCAGGACTGGCGCATAGCAAATGTGGTGCCAATATTCAAAAAGGGGACAAAAACTGAGCCGGGAAATTATAGGCCGGTAAGTTTAACCTCTACGGTTGGTAAAATCCTTGAGGGTTTCTTGAGAGATGCTATACTGGAGTATCTCAAGAAAAATAACCTTATGACAGAGTATCAACATGGGTTTATGAGGGATCGATCCTGTCAAACTAATTTGATCAGCTTCTATGAAGAGGTAAGTTCAAGCCTGGACCAGGGAAATGCAGTGGATGTTGTGTATATGGACTTTTCAAAAGCTTTTGATACGGTGCCACACAAAAGGTTGGTACATAAAATGAGAATAATGGGGATAGGGGAAAATATGTGTAACTGGGTTAAAAACTGGCTCAGTGATAGGAAACAAAGGGTGGTTATTAATGGTACGTACTCGGACTGGGTCTCAGTTCATAGTGGGGTACCACAGGGGTCAGTATTGGGCCCGCTTCTTTTCAACATATTTATAAATGACCTTGTTGGGGGCATGCGGAGTAGAATTTCAATATTTGCAGATGATACTAAACTCTGCAGGGTAATCAATACAGAGGAGGATAATTTTATATTACAGGGAGATTTATGTAAATTGGAGGATTGGGCTGAGAAGTGGCAATTGAAGTTTAATGTAGATAAATGTAAGGTCATGCACTTGGGTAGAGGAAATAACATTTATGATTATGTACTTAATTGTAGAACACTGGGTAAAACAGACACAGAAAAAGACTTGGGTGTATGGGTGGATGGTAAACTTCACTTTAGTGGACAGTGTCAGGCAGCTGCTGCCAGGGCTAATAAAATAATGGGATGTATTAAAAGAGGTATAAGTGTTCATGAAAAAAATATAGTTCTACCTCTGTACAAGTCACTAGTGCGACCGCACTTAGAATACTGTGTACAATTCTGGTCACCGATATATAAGAAGGACATAGCTGAACTGGAGAGGGTGCAGAGAAGAGCCACCAAGATTATTAGAGGAATGGGGGGGCTGCAATACCAAGACAGGAAAAACGAAGGCTTAGGGGGGATCTAATCACAATGTATAAATATATGAGGGGACAGTACAGAGACCTTTCCAAAGATCTTTTTACACCTAGGCCTGCGACTGGAACACTGGGGCATCCGCTACGTCTTGAGGAAAGAAGGTTTAATCATAATCACAGACGAGGATTCTTTACTGTACGAGCAGTGAGACTATGGAGCTCTCTGCCGCATGATGTTGTAAAGAGTGATTCACTACTAACATTTAAGCAGAGCCTGGACGCCTTTCTTGAAAAATGTAATATTACCAGTTATGTATATTAGATTTTATGACAGGGTATTGATCCATGGAACTAGTCTGATTGCCGGATGTGGAGTCAGGAAGGAAATTTTTTCCCCATTGGAACTTGTTTGCCACATTGGGTTTTTTTTTTTGCCTTCCTCTGGATCAACATGTTAGGCTACGGGTTGAACTAGATGGACTTAGAGTCTCCCTTCAACCTTAAAAAACTATGATACTATGATACAATACTACTGGGTACAATACTAAAAGGATGGGCACAATACTACTGGGTACAATACTACAAGGATGAGCACAATACTACTGGGTACCATAGTACAATATTACAGAGCACAATACTACAAAAATGGGCACAATACTACAGAGACAAACAATATTACTGGGCACAATACCACAAGGATGGGCACAATACCACAAGGATGGGCACAAAACTACAGAGCACAATACTGCAAGGATGGGCACAATACCACAAGGATGGGCACAAAACTACAGAGCACAATACTACAAGGATGAGCAAAATATTACAAGGATGAGCACAGTACTACTGGGCACAATACTACAAGGATGGGCACAATACTACTGGGCACAATACTACAAGGATGGGCACAATACTACTGGGCACAATACTACAAGGATGAGCACAGTACTACTGGGCACAATACTACAAGGATGGGCACAATACTACTGGGCACAATACTACAAGGATGGGCACAATACTACTGGGCACAGTACTACAAGGATGGGCACAATACTACTGGGCACAGTACTACAAGGATAAGCACAATACTACAAGGATGGGCACAATACTACTGGGCACAATACTACAAGGATGAGCACAATACTACTGGGCACAATACTACAAGGATGAGCACAGTACTACTGGGCACAATACTACAAGGATGGGCACAATACTACTGGGCACAATACTACAAGGATAAGCACAATACTACAAGGATGGGCACAATACTACTGGGCACAATACTACAAGGATGAGCACAATACTACTGGGCACAATACTACAAGGATGAGCACAGTACTACTGGGCACAATACTACAAGGATGAGCACAGTACTACTGGGCACAATACTACAAGGATGAGCACAATACTACTGGGCACAATACTACAAGAATGAGCACAATACTACTGGGCACAATACTACAAGGATGGGCACAATACTACTGGGCACAGTACTACAAGGATAAGCACAATACTACAAGGATGGGCACAATACTACTGGGCACAATACTACAAGGATGAGCACAATACTACTGGGCACAATACTACAAGGATGAGCACAGTACTACTGGGCACAATACTACAAGGATGGGCACAATACTACTGGGCACAATACTACAAGGATAAGCACAATACTACAAGGATGGGCACAATACTACAAGGATGGGCACAATACTACTGGGCACAATACTACAAGGATGAGCACAGTACTACTGGGCACAATACTACAAGGATGGGCACAATACTACTGGGCACAATACTACAAGGATGGGCACAATACTACTGGGCACAGTACTACAAGGATGGGCACAATACTACTGGGCACAGTACTACAAGGATAAGCACAATACTACAAGGATGGGCACAATACTACTGGGCACAATACTACAAGGATGAGCACAATACTACTGGGCACAATACTACAAGGATGAGCACAGTACTACTGGGCACAATACTACAAGGATGGGCACAATACTACAAGGATAAGCACAATACTACAAGGATGGGCACAATACTACAAGGATGAGCACAATACTACTGGGCACAATACTACAAGGATGAGCACAATACTACTGGGCACAATACTACAAGGATGAGCACAGTACTACTGGGCACAATACTACAAGGATGAGCACAATACTACTGGGCACAATACTACAAGGATGAGCACAATACTACTGAGCACAATACTACAAGGATGGGCACAATACTACTGGGCACAGTACTACAAGGATAAGCACAATACTACAAGGATGGGCACAATACTACTGGGCACAATACTACAAGGATGAGCACAATACTACTGGGCACAATACTACAAGGATGAGCACAGTACTACTGGGCACAATACTACAAGGATGGGCACAATACTACTGGGCACAATACTACAAGGATAAGCACAATACTACAAGGATGGGCACAATACTACAAGGATGAGAACAATACTACAAGGATGAGAACAATACTACAAGGATGAGAACAATACTACAAGGATAAGCACAATACTACAAGGATAAGCACAATACTACAAGGATGAGCACAATACTACAGAGCACAATATTACTGCGTACAATACTACAAGGATGAGCACAGAACTTCAAGGATGGGCACAATACTACTAGGATGGGCACAATACTACTAGGATGGGCACAATACTACAGGGCACAGTACTACAAGGATGAGCACAATACTACAAGGATAAGCACAATACTACAAGGATGAGAACAATACTACAAGGATGAGAACAATACTACAAGGATGAGAACAATACTACAAGGATAAGCACAATACTACAAGGATAAGCACAATACTACAAGGATGAGCACAATACTACAGAGCACAATATTACTGCGTACAATACTACAAGGATGAGCACAGAACTTCAAGGATGGGCACAATACTACTAGGATGGGCACAATACTACAAGGATGAGCACAATACTACAAGGAGGAGCACAATACTACAAGGATGAGCACAATACTACAAGGATGAGCACAATACTACAAGGAGGAGCACAATACTACAAGGAGGAGCACAATAATACAAGGAGGAGCACAATACTACAATGATGAGCACAATACTACAAGGATGGACACAATACTACAAGGATGAGCACAATACTACAAGGAGGAGCACAATACTACAAGGAGGAGCACAATACTACAAGGAGGAGCACAATAATACAAGGAGGAGCACAATACTACAATGATGAGCACAATACTACAAGGATGAGCACAATACTACAAGGATGAGCACAATACTACAAGGATGGACACAATACTACAAGGAGGAGCACAATACTACAAGGAGGAGCACAATACTACAAGGAGGAGCACAATAATACAAGGATGAGCACAATAATACAAGGATGAGCACAATACTACAAGGAGGAGCACAATACTACAAGGATGAGCACAATACTACAAGGATGAGCACAATACTACAAGGATGGACACAATACTACAAGGAGGAGCACAATACTACAAGGATGAGCACAATACTACAAGGAGGAGCACAATAATACAAGGATGAGCACAATACTACAAGGAGGAGCACAATACTACAAGGATGAGCACAATACTACAAGGAGGAGCACAATAATACAAGAAGGAGCACAATACTACAAGGATGAGCACAATACTACAAGGATGAGCACAATACTACAAGGATGGACACAATACTACAAGGATGAGCACAATACTACAAGGATGAGCACAATACTACAGAGCAGAATATTATAAGGATGGGCACAATACTGCAGAGCAGAATACTACAAGGAGGAGCACAATACTACAAGGATGAGCATAATACTACAGAGCAGAATACTACAAGGATGGGCACAAAACTACGGAGCATAATACTACAAGGATGAGCAAAATATTACAAGGATGAGCACAATACTACTGGGCACAATACTACAAGGATGGGCACAATACCACAAGGATGGGCACAAAACTACAGAGCATAATACTACAAGGATGAGCAAAATATTACAAGGATGAGCACAATACTACTGGGCACAATACTACAAGGATGGGCACAATACTACCTAGCACAATACTACTGGGTACAATACTAAAAGGATGAGCAAAATACTACAAGGATGGGCACAATACTGCAAGGATAAGCACAATACTACAGAGCACAATATTACTGGGTACAATACTACAAGGATGGGCACAATACTACTGGGCACAATACTGCAAGGATGGGCACAATACTACAGAGCACAATATTACTGCTTACAATACTACAAGGATAAGCACAGCACTTCAAGGATGGGCACAATACTACAAGGAGGAGCACAATACTACAAGGAGGAGCACAATACTACAAGGAGGAGCACAATAATACAAGGAGGAGCACAATACTACAATGATGAGCACAATACTACAAGGATGGACACAATACTACAAGGATGAGCACAATACTACAAGGAGGAGCACAATACTACAAGGAGGAGCACAATACTACAAGGAGGAGCACAATAATACAAGGAGGAGCACAATACTACAATGATGAGCACAATACTACAAGGATGAGCACAATACTACAAGGATGGACACAATACTACAAGGAGGAGCACAATACTACAAGGAGGAGCACAATACTACAAGGATGAGCACAATACTACAAGGATGAGCACAATACTACAGAGCAGAATATTATAAGGATGGGCACAATACTGCAGAGCAGAATACTACAAGGAGGAGCACAATACTACAAGGATGAGCATAATACTACAGAGCAGAATACTACAAGGATGGGCACAAAACTACGGAGCATAATACTACAAGGATGAGCAAAATATTACAAGGATGAGCACAATACTACTGGGCACAATACTACAAGGATGGGCACAATACCACAAGGATGGGCACAAAACTACAGAGCATAATACTACAAGGATGAGCAAAATATTACAAGGATGAGCACAATACTACTGGGCACAATACTACAAGGATGGGCACAATACTACCTAGCACAATACTACTGGGTACAATACTAAAAGGATGAGCAAAATACTACAAGGATGGGCACAATACTGCAAGGATAAGCACAATACTACAGAGCACAATATTACTGGGTACAATACTACAAGGATGGGCACAATACTACTGGGCACAATACTGCAAGGATGGGCACAATACTACAGAGCACAATATTACTGCTTACAATACTACAAGGATAAGCACAGCACTTCAAGGATGGGCACAATACTACTGGGTACCATAGTACAAGGATGAGCACAATACTACAAGGACGAGAACAATACTACAAGGATGAGGACAATACTACAAGGATGAGCACAATACTACAAGGATTAGGACAATACTACAAGGATGAGCACAATACTACAGAGCACAATACCACAAGGATCGGCACAATACCACAAGGATGAGGACAATACTACAAGGATGAGCAAAATATTACAAGGATGAGCACAATACTACTGGGCACAATACTACAAGGATGGGCACAATACTACAAGGATGGGCACAATACTACCTAGCACAATACTACTGGGTACAATACTATAAGGATGAGCAAAATACTACAAGGATGGGCACAATACTACAGAGCACAATACTACAAGGATGGGCACAATACTACAGAGCACAATACTACTGGGTACAATACTGCAAGGATGAGCACAATACTACTGGGCACAATACTGCAAGGATAAGCACAATACTACAGAGCACAATATTACTGGGTACAATACTACAAGGATGAGCAAAATACTACAAGGATGGGCACAATACTACAAGGATGGGCACAATACTACAGAGCATAATACTACTGGGTACAATACTACAAGGATGAGGACAATATTACTGGGCACAATACTGCAAGGATGGGCACAATACTACAGAGCACAATATTACTGGGTACAATACTACAAGGATGAACACATAACTAAAAGGATGATCAGAAAACTACAGGATGGTCACAATACTACTGGGTAAAATAGTACAAGGATGAGCACAATACTACAAGGATGAGCACCTTACTACAGGGCACACGGATGGGGGACATTACTTAACTAAACAAAAAAGTGCAGGTTTGTCATAATAAACAAGCAAAAAATGTTAAAAAAAAATTGATCCAAAAAGGTGTAAAAAAAATTTATATATATATATATATATATAGTGAGACTGTGACCGGGGTTGTCTATGACGGCCGGTACGTCTCGCCCCGGTTGTGCTCCCTCCATGTATAGAAAAGCAACTCCACTCCAGGGTTTATTGCTGTTTCCCTGCAGGCTGAATGGAGAGTTAAAAGGAAACAGGAACCGGGGTGTGGGCCCCTAGTGAGAGGGAGTGAACACAACTCCCTAAGCTTCTGCCGAAGAAGCACATGTGAGCCATTTCTGGAATCTGGCTTGTTGGTTCTGGAGGAGGATATTCCGGAAAACGTGTCGTGTGCTGTTTTGGATTTTGTTTGTGCAATAAACTGTGTGCTGAGACCATTGGCGCCTGGATCCCGTGTCTTCTGCCGCGCAGCCGACTACGCTACTTCACAGATGGTGGAGAACGCGGGCAGGCCAGCCTGGTGAGGTGTAGCATCCGTCCTTGGTGACCCAGTAGCGCATGTCCTGGATTCGAGCGGCTACACTACAGCCCAAACCCGGCGGCACCATGGAGGACATACTAAAGCAGCTGGCTCAGGCTAATGCACAGCAACAACAGACCAATGCACACCTGCTCCGGTCGTTGGATCGTCAGCAGCAACAGCACCAGCACTCCTTGCAATTGCAGGAACAAAGGCACCAAGAACAGATGGTCCTCCTGACCAAGTCGATCCGTGCCGGACCGGCAGCAACAACCCCGGGACCGGGTGACGACGGCAGCGTCCGGAAGGCGGTGAGACAAGCGTTGCAAAAGATGACCCCGGGGGATGATGTGGAAGCGTTCCTGGCTGTGTTTGAGCGGGTGGCCGAGCGGGAGAAGCTGCCGACCCCCCAGTGGGCTGAGGTATTGTCGCCCTATCTGACGGGGGAGCCCCAAAAAGCGTACCTGGACCTCTGTACCGAGGACGCCATAGAATATGAGACCCTGAAAGCCGAAATCCTTGCTCGGTTGGGGGTGAATACTTATGTACGGGCTCAGCGGGTAAATCAGTGGTTCTATGAGGAAGTCAAACCCGTACGCTCCCAGGCCTATGACTTGTTGCATCTGGTGAAGAAGTGGTTGCAGCCTGACACACTGAGCCCTGCGCAAATGGTGGAGAGGGTAGTGGTTGATCGCTTTGTGCGCACTTTACCCGTCACCATTCAACGGTGGGTAGGACAGGGCGATCCAAGTACCCTGGACCAATTAGTGTGCCTGGTGGAGCGGCATGTGGCTACGCAGGACTTGATACGGGACACTGAGACTTTGCGTGCCGCCCGTCGGTCCGGCCCCTCCAAGCCTCGGGCTAAGGACCCACCGCTGACACCGGTGCGGGAGTCCGTTACCGTCCCGTCTGAGGCCGCGTCCCGCCGTCCATGAGGTCCGGAAGGCTATGTACCCTAAACGACAACTCGTCAAGGGGGTTTCCTTCCCTATTAGATGTTGGCGGTGCCAGCGGGTGGGACATATGGAAGCCCAGTGTCCACTCACCACGGAGCCCATGGATTGTGGGGTTACCAGGCGGGGTTCAATGTATGCTCAGGCGGTGTGTACCGCGGACCTTGTCTCCCCGGAAACTGAGCCCCACTTGTGCCAAATACAGGTGAATGGATGTCCGGTTACAGGCTTGCTGGATTCCGGAAGCTTAGTGACCCTTGTGCGATCAACCCTAATGACTGAAGTAAAGGCCACAGGACGTACAGTGGGGGTGGTTTGCATACATGGGGACCGCCGAGACTATCCCACGGGGGTTGTCACCATCACAGCACCCTGCGGTCAGGTGCAACATGAGGTGGGACTTATGAACACTCTTCCCTATGACATGATCCTAGGAAGGGATCTGCCGTATTTTTGGACTCTATGGAAGGGGCCTTCTAAGTCCCCTCAGGTATTGGACAGTCCGGGGCCTGAGCCCGACAATCCCGAATCCGGGACGCCTGCCATAGGGGTCCCCATGATAGGGACAGAATGTGAACCCGATAGGTCATCCCTAGAGGTATTGGCAGGAGAGGCTGAGATGGTCGAGCCAATCCCGGAGTTGGAGGCGTCCCCGGATACGTTTGGGACAGCCCAACTCCAGGACCCTACATTAATACATGCCCGGAGTCGGGTGACAGTGGTTGACGGGGTGGCACAGGTGCCCGGTGCCCAGGTAAGGTACCCCCATTTCGCTCTTAAGCAGGACTTGCTCTATCAGGTAGATGAAATACGGGGCGTGGTGGTAGAGCAGTTGGTGGTGCCCCAGCCGTATCGCCGGCGGGTCCTCAACTTGGCTCATACACACCTGATGAGTGGCCACCTAGGGGCCAAGAAAACGCAGGAGCGAATATTGCAAAGGTTCTATTGGCCCGGGGTCTTTGGGGAGGTAAAACGGTTCTGCGAAACCTGCCCGGAGTGTCAGCTTACCGCACCCCTGGCCCACTTTCGCAGTCCGTTGGTACCGTTACCCATTATAGAAGTCCCTTTTGAACGGATAGGGATGGATCTGGTGGGGCCCCTCGTAAAGTCCGCTCGAGGGCACCAACACATCCTAGTGATCGTTGACTATGCCACCCGGTATCCAGAGGCGATACCTCTCAGACATACTGCGGCGAAGCTTATAGCTTGGGAGTTGTTTGCTGTGTTCTGCCGGGTGGGGTTGCCCAAGGAGATCCTTACAGATCAGGGGACCCCATTCATGTCTAAAGTGACCAAAGAGCTATGCCGGCTACTCCAGATCAAGCAGTTGCGTACGTCTGTGTATCATCCTCAACCGGACGGTTTAGTGGAGCGATTTAATAAAACCCTGAAAACCATGCTAAAAAGGGTGATTTCCAAAGACGGGAAAGACTGGGATATGATGCTTCCCTATTTGATGTTTGCCATCCGTGAGGTGCCACAGGCATCCACGGGGTTTTCGCCTTTTGAGTTATTATACGGGCGACATCCCCGGGGATTGTTGGACCTGGCAAAGGAAACATGGGAGCAGGAGTCCACCCCCCATAAAAGTGTGATTGAACACATTTTAGGAATGCAGAACCGCATAAACGCGGTCATGCTAATTGTGAAGGAGCATTTACAGGAGGCTCAGGCGCGCAGAGCGGCCGGTACAATAAACAAGCCACCGTGCGGACCTTTAACCCCGGGGATCGGGTGTTGGTGTTGGTCCCCACGGCAGAGAGTAAATTCCTGGCTCAGTGGCAAGGCCCCTACGAGATAAATGAAAGAATCGGGGCGGTCAACTATAAGGTATTGCAGCCCGGTAGGCGAAAACCTGAACAAATATACCATGTCAACCTGTTAAAACCTTGGCAGGAACGGGAAAGCCTGACCTCCGGAGAGGACGAGCCGGAAGTAAGGATTGGAGAAGCCCTCACCAAGCAACAGAGGCGAGAGGCCAGAAGGCTGGTTCAGCAGAACCCCGATGTCTTCTCCGAACTGCCTGGTAGGACCAGTCTGATACGACATGACATTGTCATCGAGCCTCACCTGAAGGTACGCCTGAAGCCATGCCGGGTGCCGGAGGCTCGAAGACAAGCCATATCAGAGGAAGAGAAGACAATGCTACGCCTGGGGGTCATCGAAAAATCCCGGAGTGAATGGGCTAGTCCCATTGACCTAATACCAAAACCCGATGGCTCCTTAAGGTTCTGCAATGACTTTAGGAGATTGAACGAAATATCCAAGTTCGATCTCTACCCCATGCCCCGGGTGGATGAGCTGATTGATAGGCTGGGACAGGCGCGATATTTCACCACGCTCGACCTGACCAAGGGCTACTGGCAGGTGCCACTGACGGAGTCCGCCAAGGAGAAAACCGCTACTTGGGCTACGTAATAGGCCAAGGAGTGATTAAGCCCCAAATTAACAAAGTTGAGGCGATCCAGAAGTGGCCTAGACCCCTGACCACGAAGCAGGTTAGGGCCTTCCTGGGTATCGTGGGGTACTACAGGAGGTTTGTTAAAAATTTTGCGGGACTATCAGCCCCCTTGACGGACCTTCTCAAAGGCAAGAAGTCCGTTATGGTGCGCTGGACTCCGCAGGCCGAGGACTCCTTCCGGGCCCTGAAGGGGGTCTTGTGCGGACAGCCCGTTCTTGTCAACCCTGATTTCCGGAAGGAGTTCGTAGTACAGACTGAC
Organism: Anomaloglossus baeobatrachus; assembly: GCF_048569485.1. Classification (NCBI taxonomy): domain Eukaryota; kingdom Metazoa; phylum Chordata; class Amphibia; order Anura; family Aromobatidae; genus Anomaloglossus; species Anomaloglossus baeobatrachus. Next base: position 244,232,434 of record NC_134360.1, read on the forward strand.
GCCTCTGAGGTCGGCCAGGGGGCAGTGCTGTCTCAGGTGGTTCAGGGGGAGGAACACCCTGTCACCTTCTTAAGTAGGAAGCTCACCCCTCCCGAGCGGAATTATAGCGTAGTGGAGAAGGAGTGCCTGGCGATCAAGTGGGCCTTGGAGTCCCTACGCTATTACCTGCTGGGACGGCAGTTTCGCTTGGTGACTGATGACTCTCCGCTGGTCTGGATGAGGTCCGCCAAGGAACGGAATGCCCGGGTTACCCGGTGGTTCCTTTCTCTACAGAACTTCTGGTTTACGGTTGAACACCGGGCCGGAAGGTTGCAGGGCAACGCTGATGCCTTGTCCCGCGGCCCGTGTTTGATGGCGGTAGTTCAATCCCGCACGCCTGAACTGAGGGGGGGGGTATGTGAGACTGTGAACGGGGTTGTCTATGACGGCCGGTACGTCTCGCCCCGGTTGTGCTCCCTCCATGTATAGAAAGCAACTCCACTCCAGGGTTTATTGCTGTTTCCCTGCAGGCTGAAAGGAGAGTTAAAAGGAAACAGGAACCGGGGTGTGGGCCCCTAGTGTGTGAGGGAGTGAACACAACTCCCTAAGCTTCTGCCGAAGAAGCACATGTGAGCCATTTCTGGAATCTGGCTTGTTGGTTCTGGAGGAGGATATTCCGGAAAACGTGTCGTGTGCTGTTTTGGATTTTGTTTGTGCAATAAACTGTGTGCTGAGACCATTGGCGCCTGGATCCCGTGTCTTCTGCCGCGCAGCCGACCACGCTACCTCACAATATATATATATATATATATATATATATATATATACACACATATATATATACATAATATAAAAAAAAACAAAAAAACATGGAATCATTAAAAATGTCACTTTGTCCTGCAAAGAATGTGGCCCCTCAATTTTTTTTCTCACTATATTTGGACCATACACCCAGCTGAGTTTGAGACCCCTGATTTAAAGAAATGGTGCATCACAGACTGTCGTGTGGCGTTTTTTCACAGGATAGTTGTGTTATGTTAATGATGTCTGACATTTGTCTTAAAGAAAACACATTTTATTATTTGATCATTTCATTATTTTGCTTGTCCTATTTAATACGGAAATTGTGGTAGAATTCTTCAACAATATCTTAGACACAGATATTAAGATAGGACAATCGTCACTAACAATAGTTCAGAGACGTCAGCAAATGTGGTTTCACTAAGGTATTTTTAGGGTAGATCATTTTCTGTTTAAAGTGGCTATTAATGCAGATGGCCAGCAGAGGGCAGCAGCATTCAGCCTATGGCAGCACTACATGGAGGCTGCGCTCACATCAGAGAATGCTCTGGGCACAGAAGCTGGATCACACACTGGCATGATGAATGCCAAAATAGTGTCTGTTTTGCATACATGATGAAAGAATGCTTGAATGTTTGCATTGTATCTAAATAAAAAGTGTGAACAAAGCCTTACCTGAATATGGACAAACTCCGTTGTTTAAAGTGCACATAAATAAGTAGTAAAGGTTCGTTTATACAAACAGACACTCAATGACCATGGATCGGCAACTTGTTTGTCATTTACAAAAGATGACTTCTCCCAATGAACAAGTGCGGTGTTACTTCATCAGGTGAACAAAAGATTTATCAGGTTCCTAGAAATGTTCGGCCACAAAAATCTTTCAGTGTAAAGGTATGTGCACTTTTTTTTCCAGGGGGATTCCCACAGAAACCTGCCTGAAAAACAGCTCACAAACACTCGCTTTCTTGAAAACCACTAGCAGTGTTGAATAGTTAAAAAAAAAAAAACAGTCAGATAAATACCAGGGAAAAAAAAACAACCCACAGAGCGCTAGGAAAAAAAAATAAAAAAAAAATTAAAAGAAATTGTAAGACTAAAATGTCAAAAAAAAAAAAACACAGTAAAATTAAAAAAAATATAATAAATAAATCAAAAACATTAAGAAAGACTTTAGTTTGAGATCACCACCTGAAAAGTACATTGTGTGCACAAACCCCTATGGATCTATTAAAATAACGCAAAACACACACTTCCTAAAGCTTGCATTCCATGCTTTGCACCACCTTTATTGTGTATTTTAGACATTTTTTTCAGACCTTCTTGGCAAGTCGGTTTATCCTAATTAAAATGACTGCAAAATTGTCAAGCAAAATATCCACGTAAATTAAATGCATCAATATTTTGGTGCATTGAAAAGTGTTTGTCACCAGATTTCACATTCAAATTGCTTACTTTAAAGAGGACCAACCACCAGGATTTTGCTGTGTGAGGTGCGGGCGGTGCCATCCCGGCAGTAAGATGCTGAATCCAGTTGTAGAAGATCTGATGCTTGGTAGATGAAATATCTTTAATCAAAGTTGCAGAAATGCCCTGCACTTTGATTAACGGGTGCAACATGGGTGGGTCTTTGTGGGTCTGGTCCTCGGCGTATATTCTTGCTCCTCCTTTGGCTTCCTCCTGGCTTGCCCCCTTTTGTTTATTTGAATATCGTGCTGCCATTGCGGTTTGTTGGCGGCACATGCATGTTGCCACAGTAATTCTGTCTTCATTCAAATATTGTCGGAGTCGGCGCATGCGCAAAGCGTGATCTCCAGCATCATTTCCTTGAAGACAATGCGGTGAAGACTATGAGGGGCAGGGGCGTGTGCACAGATGTTAGAAACAATAAATAAATAAAACTGTGCAGGCGCTGATGCCTCTCGTAGCCTTCTTGACAGTGTCTTCAATAAAATGGCGATGGAGATCCCGGTTTGCGCATGCGCGGACTTCGGCGTCATTTTTATGAAGACAGAATTACTGTGACAATATGGACGTGGTGCCAACAAACAGCAATGGCAGGGCAATATTCAAATAAAGAAAAGGGGGCTAGCCAGGAGGACGCCAAAGGACGAGGAATAAACACCGAACACCTGACCCACAAAGATCTGTAGCCGATGCACCCGTCAATGAAAGTGCAGGGCATTTCTGCATCTTTGATTAAAGATATTTCTTCAACCAAGAATCAGATCGGTCTACAACAGGTATGCCTGGATTCAGCATCTTACTGCCCGTATGGCACTGCCTGGATTCAGCATCTTACTGCCCGTATGGCCCTGCCTGGATTCAGCATCTTACTGCCCGTATGGCACTGCCTGGATTCAGCATCTTACTGCCCGTATGGCACTGCCTGGATTCAGCATCTTACTGCCTGTATGGCACTGCCTGGATTCAGCATCTTACTGCCTGTATGGCACTGCCTTTACTTCATATCACAAATCCTGCTGGTTGGTCTTCTGTAATATATAGATCTCCTACACCTGTTGAGGTTGATGTACCTACTTTGAGAATCAAAGTCAAAATGGCTGTCTAATCGTGATATAAATATAAGCATTTTATCATCCACCTAGAATGAGCGCTGGTGTACTCAGTTCGCCCCCCCCAGCCTGACGGACAGCTGTGCATACTGAGCAGTGAGAGATTTCAGCAGCGAGGAGGACACGGAGGAGCTGTCAATCAGGCTGACCGGGCAGAGATTTGCTTCAATTTACATAAAGGATCATGCAGCCATTCTGATATAGATTTCCATGTAAGTACACCAGTCTCATCAGGTATAAGAGGTCTATTTAATAATGTATATAGTTTTCCATCTAGAACAAGTAGTAGAGTTGGAGCAATAAGATTCTTGCTTCTCTGGTCTTACGTCTAGTCCGGTTCTCTGTTGAAGCCGCAGCAGATCAGTCTGCACGTCTGCGGCTGGCATCCCGGACATGTCTGCCATTTACTAGTCCCCAAGACCTCCACACATCACAGGGTCTAGTAAACGCCAGAGGGCAGTGAAATACTTTTGCTCAACTTTGCTGGCCTGTATATTATAGACAGGATTAGTAAACATGTGTTTGTAAAACATAAAAGATAAGGTGGTAAGATAAGGTGAGGAAACAAAACAAAAAAATGGAGACCTGTCTGCCATTGCAATGTAGGAAAGTGCCCACCAGGATTTTTGTCAATTTTCTCCCATTGGCGCATCTGTGACATGATCGCGGTACACCAATGTGTTACCATGACATCCGGGGGGGGGGTCAGCTGATGACCCCTGTGTCTGACATCCCAGAGCCCCTGTGAAAGCCAGCGTTTAGCGGGCATTCATAGGAGATTGTGATTTTCACTATACATAGCCATGCTGATGCACTGCTATGTACAACACAAGCGATCAGATGATCACAGCTTCAAGTGCCCTATTACAGATCTATGCAGCAAGAAAAGGGTTAAAATCCACTCTGGCGAATAAAATAATAACTTAAGAAAGTGTGATCTTTATTTCTACGTGTTTCCGAGTCACAGCTCCCGCTACTCCGAAACATGCAAAAATAAAGATGACACTATTTTATTCGCTGGAGCGGTTTTTAGCCCTTTTCTTACTGCATCGATCTGCTATCCACCCATGGGGACTGCAGCAGCTGTTAAGACTACATGTGCTTTATAGTGACTGTTCACGACCACTCCAGGTGACCAACCTCCTTTTAATATATTATCTGATCCCTCCCGGATAAAACCCTATTAGCGCCTTTTTTTCCTTTTCAGCTTCTTCACCTAAGGAGACTTTTAAATACAGTAAAAAAACAAAAAAAAATGTGGTTTAAAAATCTTAAAAATACAAACAATGAAAAAACACAAGTTCAATTTGCCCCATTAAAGATATAATTATATATATATATATATATATATATATATATATATATATATATATATATATATATATATATACACACACATATACATATACATACATAAAAATAAATATATATAAATTTGGTATTACTGCATTCGAAAAGTCCAATCAATCAAAATATTAAATAAACTAGAGGCTGATCAATAAACAGTGTGACGAGAAAAAAAAAAACACATTTTTTTGCAGCCACAAAAAAAAAAAACTCACAGCCACAGATCTCGAAAACTGAAAGCATTACAGGTCTCGGAAAAATGGAGACAAAAGCAAAAATGTAGTTTTTTTGTTTTATTTTACAAATTTAAGTAACATTTTAATTAAACATTAAAAAAAAAATAAATAAATGTAAAATTATATATCTATATATATATTATATTTATTTTCTATGCAATTTCAATGCACTTGAAAATGTCCCCCCCCCAGCTTTTTTAGTGTATCACATGATAAAATGAATGGAGTCATTTAAAAAGTAAAATTCGACGTGCAAAACAACAAGCCCTCATACAACTGTGCACAGAACACTAAAAAGAGTTATGATTCCTGGAAGGAGATGAAAATATGAGAACGTAAAATTGCCCAGTCGGGAAGTGGTTGAGCAGGCTTTGCTAGTAATGGACAACCCCTTTTATCTCTTCCTTTACAGGGGAGCCCCATGTGTAACCTACTATACCCCAAATTACTTTGTCTGCTTTTTAATGCACACTTCAGCTCTTCTACGTCCTTCTACCCATTTCCAAACCTTGATGCTTCCCATGATTTTATTTGCCTTGGCAGCAGCTGTCTGGTTGGTAAAGTTACGTTTTCTGTCCGCAGACACCTTTAAATCCCTTTGTCAGTTTTTCCATTTAACATGATCTCAAACATAATTTTCTTTTTACTTTACATGTGTGAAAAATTAAATTAAACTTGTCATTTCTTTGCCTAAACCTGCAACGTCTCCAAGTCTCCTGTAATATATCATGCTCTCTGTTTTGCTACAGAGCACAGGGTTGCAGGTCCTCTGACACAATTGGCTCCCAACCTAAAATCTACAGAAGCCAAATAAAAATCTGTCTCCAAATTGATATGCAGATGAAATGAAAGGGGATTGTTGTGTCACAAGAGGCGGATTACCTATCAGGTTGGTATGAAGCACCAGCTCCCCACCGCTCAGCTGTTATGTGCTCCGGTGCCGGGTAATACGGGACACCACCTAGAATAAGAAGCGCAGGTTATTAAATATTGAGTGTTAGAATTATTACTATTTAAAGTACGCTGCTGGGCAAATCTATGGGGCAAGTGTGGAAAAATGCTGCAAAGCAAAATGCTTCTAAAAAGAGAAAAGTGTTAATTGTTTATTTTTATCAATCAACAAGATGCAAAGTGAAAAAACATAAGAAAAAACTAAATCCCATCATTACTTGGTGACTGTACTTGGTCTTCAAAACAGCATCAATTCTCCTAGATTTCCTTGTACACACCAGGGCAGGGGTCATGAACCTATGGCTCGCCAGGCAGATGTGACTCTTTTGATGGCCGTATCGTGCTCGCAGACAAATCTTCCAGTTTGTAAGACGAACTTTTTTTCCCCAAAACTGGGGGGAAAATGGGGTGAGTCTTACAAACCACATATGGCTTACCGGGGTGGCAGTGTTGGCGAAACTGAGGGCTCGTGGGGTGTTGCGGCAGTGAGCCCACAATAGCCAGCGGACTGGTTTGAATTTCCTGCAGCTGACGAGATCAACTTCAAGAAAATGGCCGCAGAGGCGACGCGTGCACAGATAGGACTCCGGCCATTTTTCTGAAGCACATCACATAAATCTGCACATGCGCTGTGGCCATTTTCTTGAAGTCTATATCGTCAACTGCAGGAGATTCAAAGCAGCCCGCTGGCAGATCAATGGCGCCTGCCGCTGTGACACCCCACGAGCCTCCAACAGTATCGCCGACCCCCCCAAACACTGACCCTCTTGAGTCGTGACACCCCCTTCTCTCCTGCCTCCTGGGACCTTCTGAGCCGCTTCACCACCACCGCTTTCCCCCTGGTGAGTACGGCTCTCACAAAATTATATTCTAAAATATGTGACGTTCATGGCTCTATCAGCCAAAAAGGTTCCCGACCCCTGCACTAGGTAGTAATTGATGCCCCCAAAAATTACCTTTGACATGGAAGCAAGATCAAGCAACTCAACAAGCCCATAAAGAGGAACGGAGAGCAGAACAATTTTGGCAAGGCCGCTTTCACACTGCGTTTTGTCCCCCGTTCAGTGGTCTTGGGTCGAACTCCCCACAAAACGGTATTAGGACATATTCTATGCCGAAGCCATTGACTATAATGGTGCAATGGAGTCACAGTGTGCTCTGTCGTGCATAATTTTTGGGCGTATACAGCTACTGGAGGCGGTCACCCAGATGTAGAAGAATGTGGCCGAGGGGACCAAAAATTATCATTTTGATGTTTGGAATTTTGTTTTTGTCACACAGTTTACCGATCAGATTAATTGATTTTATATTTTGATACATTAGGTATTTCTGAAAGCAGCGATACCAAACATGTGTATTATTTTAATTGTTTTATTTTCAGTGGGGTAAAAAGGGGGGGTGGATTTGAACTTTTACGTTTTTTTTATTTTTTCAAAACTTTTTTTTTACATTTTGTATTGATTGTAATAGTCTCCCTAGGAAACTTTATGACTGTAGCGTGTTTGCATCTCCTGATCGGAGCGATGCTGTAGACGTTTGTCATGGCAGTGTCAGGGGTCATCATTTGACCTCGCTCTACCATAACACATTGATGCCCACTAATTGCGTCACGGAGCCGCCGATAGCAGCGGGGAACGGCGCGATCCCCGCCGCAGCCCTTTAAATCGCGTTGTAAGGCTCTGTGCCCACGTAGCAAATTTTCATGCAGTTACGCTGCGTTCTGCACTGTCGCATAACTGCATGCATCCTGAGTCCCCTGCACAATATATGAAGATTGTGCCTAATCCATGTCCATGTGGCGTATTAGACGCAGCGCTTCGGCTACTACCGAAGCGCTGCGTTCAAAGAAGTGACATGTCACTTCTTTCATGCGCTTTGCATGCAGCCCCCGCTCTGTCTATGGGAGGGGCTGCATTCAGGGCGCATGAAATCGGCTTTTCAGTACGCACTGTTTCTGTAGCGATTTGAAGCGCACGTGTGCCGTTCAAATCGCTGCAGAAATTTCTGCAGGGACAGAACGCAACGTGGGCACATAGCCTTAGTGTTTGACATCGCAATCTAAAAGGTTAGCAGGCGGGTGTGGATCCACCCACGCCTATTGGCCGCACATATCTGCTGATCAGATCAACATGTGCGGGAAGTACAGCGGAGGTAGACACCAGAGCCCCGGTAACTGGAGGAAGGCGACCAAGGACATACCAATACATCTTTGGTCATTAAGAAGTTAAAGGGACTCTGGAAGCACAGAATAACTATTCAATGTACCGGGGGGCTTGGTGCTTCGTAACACCTCCAACCTGCTTTGATTCCCATCTATCTCCTCCCTTCTCTCACTGGAACAAGCCAGAGCTGTCAATCAAAGAAGAGGGGGTTGGAGATTGAGGGAAAACATGCAAGTGGGAAGGTTCACCGAAATGTCTGGCCACACCGTGATGCAGAGGGCACCCGTAGTTGGGATTGAACAGTCATTCTGTGCAGAGTTCCTTAAGGAATCCTGGAGGTGATGATCCGATCCAGAGAGCCCTGACAACAACGACATCATCATCATGTCTGCCTGGAATTACATGAAGAGTCAGAAGGATTTGCACAACCTCAAACACAGATCTTTGCTTCCTTCTCAGAGAAGTTTGGAACAACTTCTCTGCTGCTTTCTTTCAAAAACTGTGTACAAGGATTAACTAGGAGAGTGGATGCTATTTTGCAAGAAAAGGGCAGTCACCAAATGAAGAGGTGACTTTGGGTACCGTCTCACTAAACGACGTACCAGCGATTCAGACCACGATACGACCTGGTCAGGATTGCTGGTACGTCACTACAGGGTCGCTGGTGAGATGTCCCACAGTGAGACCTTACCAACGACGCAGCAACGATATGGCGGTCACTGGCACCCCGTCACATAGCACGATTCAAATCTTGATTAGTAACATAGGCGTGCATCTACATTGCCTTTTCCGCGACCCCTCTGCTCCGATTGGTGGTGGTAACTGCGTTGTGACTGGGCGGCCTTGCCTTTAGAGAAGGCAACATAATAGCGCTTCCATCCTTCTCCATCCTTGTCCATCCTACAGTCCCGATGCAGAATGGACCGTATTACGATCTGCGGTTACACGCGGGCCGGGACAAGTGAATTCAGCACTCTGAAATGTACTGCGATCTACAAGCCAAAACAGAGGATGGAAGCGGCCAATCCAAACGCAGTTGCCATCACCAATCGGAACAGAGAGGGCGCGGAAAACAACGAAGATGCACGCCTACGTGAGTCGCGAACAAGGTCGTTGGGTAAGGTGTCAAACACAGCGATGCGTGCTGCCCTGCGGGAGCCCGACGACCAAAAGATGAACCAGAACAGTTTGTAACGATCATTGATTTCACAGCAAGGGCCAGGTCGCTGCTTAGTGTCACACACACACAGAGATTGCTGATTAGGTCACTGGTACGTCACAAAACCTGGGACTCGGCAGCGATCGCTATGTGAGAAGTACCCCTTAGATTTCTCTTTTGTTTATTCACTTTGCATTTTGTTAATGTATAAAAAATAAACTATTTAACACTTCTTATATTCTTAAGCTGGTGTCACACTAAGCGACAACGACGTCGCTGTTACGTCACCATTTTCGGTGACGTAACAGCGACCTTGTAAGTCGCTGTTATGATCGCTGCTTAGCTGTCAAACACAGCAGAAGCAGCGATCATAACGTCGCTGTGCTACATGTACAGAGAGCAGGGAGCCGCGCTTAGCGCTGGCTCCTTGCTCTCCTAGGTACAGTACACATCGGGTTAATTAACCCGATGTGTGCTGCAGCTACATGTCACAGTGCAGAGAGCAAGGAGCCGCGCGCACTGCTTAGCGCTGGCTCCTTGCTCTCCTTGCTACAGTATACATCGGGTTAATTACCCGATGCGTACTGCAGCCACATGTCACAGAGCAGGAGCCGGCACTGGCAGCAAGAGCGGAGGCTGGTAACCAGCGTAAACATCGGGTAACTAGGGAAAGGTCTTCCCTTGGTTACCCGATGTTTACGCTGGTTACAGCTTACCGCAGCTGCCAGTGCCGGCTCCTGATCGCTTCATTTCGTCGCTCTCTCGCTGTCACACACAGCGATGTGTGTGTCACAGCGGGAGAGTGACGACCAAAAAATGAAGCTGGACATTCAGCAACGACCGGCGACCTCACAGCAGGGGCCAGGTCGTTGCTGGATGTCACACACAGCGACAGCGACGGGACGTCGCTGCAACGTCACAGAAAATGGTGACGTAGCAGCGACGTCGTTGTCGTCGTCGTTATGTGTGACACCAGCTTTACTTTGCAGCATATTTGTCACAACTGCCTTTCTTTTGCATAGTGCTGTGCTTCTTTAGAAAGATTAATCATTTAAAGTCCTGGGTATGACTGCATATCTGAAAAGAATGGGCTTCATTTGTATGTAGAATTCAGAGTGTTTACATCAATTCTCACTCCAAAAAAAGTCTACAAACAGGTTTATCTGTTTAAGATGTTAAATAGGAGAACATCTGTGCTCTGCAGATACAATGAGTGACACAACCACCTGATAGAAAGGGGCAGCACTATTTTATTTTGTGTATTGTTGGAGCTGGAAAATCCAACTTGAATATCCAGAATTCCTTTATCAGAATGGCCAGACTGTCTCCGGGCACTGGGAGAACAGATAGCTGCAGCCACAATCAGCATAAAAGACCACAGAGTGTCTTTAACATTGTATGTTTCTTGGGCAAGATAGAAGAGGCCAAGTTTTTTTTGTATCATCTCTAACAAGCCTGAAATGTATTTAATAGCCATTCCTTAAGATGTGCATGAGAAATGATAATTTTTAAGATGTCTAATGGGCGTTCAGAACCATAAATGAATGGGGCCCAATTGCAAAGATTTGTGATATGCTGTATCTTGATATAAAGTAATTACAATAAAAACAAAAATTTCCAAAATGCTCCCAATACAATGCCTCGATAAGAAGACTGGTAACATATACATTTTAATACCGATATGTACTTAGTTAAAACTACCTACATCAAAAATTAGGAAAAAAGATCTTCGCAATGGTATTGAGCCCATTGAGTGGGGAAATTGCTTTTAAGCATTAGGCTATGTGCGCACGTTGCGTAAATACATGCAGTTACGCTGCACTTTGTAGCGCAGCGTAACTGCATGCGTCCTGCGTCCCCTGCACACAGTCTATGGAGATTGTGCAGGGGCTGTGCGCACGTGGCGTCTTAGAGCGCAGCACTTTGGCTGCTGCCCGAAGCGCTGCGTTCTAAGAAGTGACATGTCACTTCTTCCGTGCGCTTTGCCGGCAGCTCCTGCTCTGTCTATGGCAGGAGCTGCAGGCAGAGCGCATGGAATCGGCTTTTTTTTTTTCTCTACGGACATTTTCTGCAGCGATTTGAAGCGCACGTGTGCTCTTCAGATCGCTGCAGGGCTAGTACGCAACGTGCGCACATAGCCTTACACACAAATCCAACACGTGTTACGCATTACACACTCATTGGTATTTGACCCCTTCAAGATTTTGCCTTTCCGGTCCCCCCACTATGTTGGAGGGATTGCGGTCATATTGGGAATCTATAGCACTTATTTAGGGAATGTAGCACGATTAATAACCTGCGGAGACCCTTACCTACGATGTTACTGGCCATAGGATTATTCTTCACACTCGTTAGGCACTCAGTAGGTGAAGAACACCAATTTATCACGTCACCTATTTTCAATCACCACAAATATCATTTTACGTCTACTTTTTGGAGTACGACTGAATTAACTATTGAAAAAATAGTAACTCGTAATATAATTTTATATATATATATATATATATATATATATATATATATATATATATATATATATATATATATATATATATATATATATATATATATATATATATATATATATATATATATATATATATATATATGAACACAACCATGCATTGAGAAATAGAAACCATAATCAATTATTAATGAAATTGGTTGTACCGGAATAGGAAATGCTCAACCTCTTTATCCTTAAAGGGAATTGGTCACTAGATTTTTCCCACCTAATCTGAGAGCAGCATAATGCAGGGGCAGAGATCCTTAGGCTGGTTTCACATCAGCGTTTTTCTGCCGCACTGCCGGATCCGGCACAAGGGCAGTACAGTACAATACAGTTCAGTTCACAGACAGTGCGGCAAGCCCCGGTCACATGCTGTCACATGCTCCGGTCACATGACCGCATGTGCCCGATGCTTGCCAGTGAACTGTATTGTACTGTACTGCCCTTGTGCCGGATCTGACAGTGCGGCAGAAAAACGCTGATGTGAAACCAGCCTTATTCCAGCAAGGTGTCACTTACTGAGCTGCTTAGGGGCACTTTGCACACTACGACATCGCAGGTGCGATGTCGGAGGGGTCATGTCGAAAGTGATGCACATCCGGCGTCGCATTCGACATCGTAGTGTGTAAATCCTAGATGATACGATTAACAAGCGCAAAATTGTCGTAATCGTATCATCGGTGTAGTGTCTGGGAATTCCATAATTACGCAACTGTGACAGGTACGATGTAGTTCCTCGTTCCTGCGGCAGCACACATCGCTGTGTGTGAAGTCGCAGGAGCGAGGAACATCTCCTAACTGTGTCCTGCGGCTCACGCCGGCTATGCGAAATGACAGGAGGTGGGCGGGATGTTTACGTCCCGCTCATCACCCCCCTCCGCTTCTATTGGCCACCTGCCGTGTGACGTCGCTATGACGCCGCACGACCCGCCCCCTTAATAAGGAGGCGGGTCGCCGGCCAGATCGACGTCGCAAGGCAGGTGAGTCCATGTGAAGCTGCCGTAGCGATAATGTTCGCTACGGCTGCTATCACAAGATATCGCTGCTGCGACGGGGGCGGGGACTATCGTGCTCGGCATCGCAAGCATCGGCTTGCGATGTCGTTGTGTGCAAAGTGCCACTTAGTGTCGTCTTGATAAGCTCCTGCTGATTAAACAGTGATTTTATCATTACTGGACTACTTGGCGTGCTGCAGATAGTCCAGCATAGTCATGAGCTCTGTGTCACTGCTAAAAAACATTGATTTTATCAAAATGTCAGCAAACAGCTCAGTAAGGCTGGACTCACACGAACGCATGAAAAAACTGTCCCGTTCTCATCCAGAAGAGTAGGGAGGATTTTTTTCTCCCTTGTCATCTGTGTGCTGTCCATGTGCAATCCGTTTTTTACTCAGCAGCCATTAGTGATTTACAGTCAGTTTATTGAGTCTGGTACGATTTCGGCAGCAAATTGCAACATGTTGCGAATTTTCTCTCATCCATATTCTGGATGATAAAAAAAAGCTGACCAACTGCTCCGCCTCATTGACTAACATTGGTCTGAGTGCACGGCACAGTGGCTCAGTGGTTAGCACTGCAGTCTTGCAGCGCTGGGGTCCTGGGTTAAAATCCAAGGAGTTTGTATGTTCTCCCTGTGTTTGCGTGGGTTTCCTCCAACACTCCAAAAAACATACAGATAGGGACTTTAGATTGTGAGCCCCAATGGGGACAGTGTTCCTGATGTATGTAAAGCGCTATGGAATATGTTAGCGCTATATAAAAATAAAGATTTGATTTTTGATTCTTTTTTTTTTAATGAGAGATTTTCTCACATTGCACTCGTCTGATTCATACGCTTGTGTAGGCGCTCCCTAAGAAACACATCGCTGGAATCAGCATCTGACTACTTTTGCGCAGATGAGGTAGCAAAAACCTGGTGACAGATTCCCTTTAATTGCTAAGTTAGCTAATCCTGTAAACTTCATCTTTCCCAAGCTTCTATTCTAGCTTTAAATGAGAATTTAGTCCTTTCTTCTTTGTCCCTCTCCCCTCCCCTTTCCCTTCTCTTTTGTTTTTAGTAAAATAATTTGGTTATTTTGTTATAACTTTATACTAATATGAAAAACCTATTAAACCCTACTATACTAAGGCTACGCTCAATTCCCTCAATGAGTTTTTGACACTGTGCATGTTCTGAGTCAAAAACACAGTGTCTTAGGGGTACTTCACACACAGCGAGATCGCTACTGAGATCGCTGCTGAGTCACGTTTTTTGTGACCTCATTAGCGATCTCGCTGCGTGTGACACTGAGCAGTGATCTGGCCCCTGCTGTGAGATCGCTGCTCGTTACACACAGCCCTGGTTCGTTTTTTTATTGTTGCTCTCCCGCTGATAAGCACACATCGCTGTGTGTGACAGCGAGAGCGCAACAACCCTGAATGTGCAGGGAGCAGGAGCCGGCGTCTGACAGCCTGCGGTAAGCTGTAACCAAGGTAAACATCGGGTAACCAAAGGTGGTTACCCGATATTTACCTTCGTTACCAGCCTCCGCAGATCTCACGCTGCCAGTGCCGGCTCCTGCTCCCTGCACACGCTAAGTTAAGCGGTGTGAGATGGTAACTAAGGTAAACATCGGGTAACCATACCCGATGTTTACCTTAGTTACCAGTGTCCGCAGCTTCCAGACGCCGGCTCCGTGCAAGCGCAGCGTCGCTTGCACGTCGCTGCTGGCTGGGGGCTGGTCACTGGTGAGATCTGCCTGTTTGACAGCTCACCAGCGACCATGTAGCGATGCAGCAGCGATCCTGACCAGGTCAGATCGCTGGTTGGATCGCTGCTGCATCGCTAAAGTGTGAAGGTACCCTTACAGTTACAGTAAAGTGGATGGCTTTATAGAACTCTCCTGCCCACAGCGCTTCTTTTTTACTCCGTGTAAACGGATCTGCGGAGCCTTTTTCCAATCTGCAGCATATCAATTTCTCTTGCCGCTACGCTCAGTTTTAGGCTGGATTCACATGATCATAATGCATCGGATGCGATATGCTACATATAATAATATGCTGTGCTGAAAGCTTGAGCCAAGTGTCATGCGACTGTGACCCGATCCTGCAGCTGCGGAGGAGAGGGTGGGATTAATCTCCACCATTGTCAGCTGACGCAATTATTGCACTGCACTCGAATATCATCTGAGTGCAGTCCGATGTGTCACTCGCACCCATAGACTTTTGTGCATGTGGGTGACACAGCTCTCACAGCATGCTGCGACTTTTCGCTCACTGAGAATCTGGATGAGAAAAAAAAGCTGTCATCTGCTCTCCCTCACTGAATCACATTGGTCCGAGTGCAATGAGTTTCTCATATTGCACTCGTCTGATTCATGCGCTCGTGTGAGCGTACCCTTGTGTGCAGATTTTCCCCTTAGGCTAGGTTCACATTTCCATTGTTTTAAATCCGTCAAACGTTGTTTTTTAGGGTGCTTTCACACTTGCGTTGTTTTCCTTCCGTTACAATCCGCCCTTTTGGAACACAGCGGAATCCGTTAATGGATTCCGCTGTTTCCCATAGACTTGTATGGATGACGGATTGTACCAAAAGGACCTGCGTTTCTTCCGCTGGGCGACGCTCCGTTGCTTCCGCCCAGCGGGAGGAACGCAGCATGTAACGTTGTTTTGAGCAGCGGAATCCTCTGGATTTCACTGCGCATGCTCTTTTTTTTTTTTTTAAATCACAAACTTTATTTTGGCTCGCGGTGGCCGAACGTTCAGCTGAGCGCCCGCCCGCCGGCAAGTGACAGCGCTCAGCTGAGCGCCCGCCCGCCGGCATGCCCGGGCTCCGGCAAGTGACAGCGCTCAGCTGATCACCCGGCGGCCGGCTGCAGGGAGCGATCAGCTGATCACCCGGCGGCCGGCTGCAGGGAGCGATCAGCTGATCACCCGGCGGCCGGCTGCAGGGAGCGATCAGCTGATCACCCGGCGGCCGGCTGCAGGGAGCGATCAGCTGATCGTTCACAATAGTCTGCCGCCGGTAAAACTGTAAAAAAAAAAAAAAAATCAAAACGGATTCCCTTGTTTTGCAGCATCCGTTGTACCACTATATGCAACACATCCGTTGCATCCGTCACACAACGCAATGCAACGGATGCCGTTCAACGCAAGTGTGAAACTAGGAATCCTGTGAAAAAACTGATCCGCCGCGTCCGTTACATCCGCTATGCATCCGTTTTTTGACGGATCAGTCATGATCAGTTTGTGTTTGGGACAGCCCAGTAGGTGTGCCAAACATGCTGGGCATGCTGAGTAGAGCAAGACGGAATCCAGCGCTGGATTCCGTTGTAAGACGGATTACGACGGAATCCAGCACCATAGACATCCATTACAAGCTTGACAAATGGCGACGGATTCCTGAGCGACGCGTTAATTTTGACGGCCAGAAAAACATTACATTCCGCGTTGTTCCCACCCGGCGGTCAGTCAAAAAATTACTTGATAGCGGCGCAGCGGATGCAACGCAAGGTAATCAGTCGCAATCTGCCACTAATACAAGTCTATGGGACCCAATGGAATCCGCTAAACAGATGCCGTTGTTTACCAGAGCCACGGATTGTGACTGATACATTTTAACGGAAATGTGAACCTAGCCTAAGACTTGTATTAACTACACGCGCACTGTGCATGACCGGAACCGCAGGAGTCTTCTGAGCATGCGCAGTGCACGTCAGAAGCCGACTAGCAAACACCAGGATGAGGCGGCGGCGATATTGGTAAGCGCGCACGCGAGATTCTGAAGGAACAGACGTGATGTCGCTCATGTAAATCCATGGTATCACGCCCACAGGGGTGTGATACCATGGAAAGCATACAAACGTCCACAGGGCGATGTGACGCCCATAGGGCTAGAGACCTATGCTATTTACATAGGGAATATGTAAGTAATAAAACGTATTTTATTACTTTCATATTACACAATATTACAAGAAGGGGATGGGTAGGAAGGGGTTAATAGCTCACACAGGCTGCTGCTTGTGGGTCAGAACGCTTTTTTGACCTGAAAGGTTCCCTTTAAATCCATTTATTTTTTTACTTTTTCCCCCAAGTATACACCATAATGTCTCATGAGCCGTGATGAGTTTGTTTCTCCTGGCTCAAAGTAAAGTTTAATCAAAATTAGCGATAGTGTTAAGTAAACAATGGCGGCCAATTCAATGTCTCCTCAGCTGTTTTCTACATTTGCAACTGTGTATTTTTTCATTAACTTATATAAACCTTAGAGCCTCACACATGAATCCAGCTTTTTTTGTTCAGAGTAGTCACTATTTCTTCAGACATAAAAACTTTTCCCTCTAAATAATTTGATCAAATTGCCCTTTTATCCAAAACAGTGTTTTATGGTGTCACAACCGTCGTCTTACATTGGTGGCACAGCACCTTGTATTATTCATGCTTGCAAGGTGGAGACAAAGTTAAACTTTGGGATTCTGAGAAATTACATTTTGGTAGTAAAGCAAATAAAAAAAATAAAAAAAGATGCAGCCAAGAGATCAGGTTTTTGCTGCAGAAAAAAAAAAAAGCAACATGTGCACACAGCCTAATGCTGCTACCCGCTGTCTCAGCATCTCTTCTGTACAAGTGCGCATGAGCGCAATGGTGGCCTCTGTGTGGATGATATAGGACGTGTCATGGACACGGAGCAGGGAAGGAGGACGGCGATGGCAGGAAGCAAGGTGGCCCCGGATTGAGACCAGTGACGTCCACTGGACCAGACCCCCCCCCCCAGGCGAGTATAATAAAAAGGCGTTTTTTTTACGTTCTACAGAGCAGCCTGGGCTCTTATATACAGCTTTCTTGAACAATGTATATAAGGGCTGGTGGTGGCTGCAGCTTATAGGGGACAAATCTGGTGACCAGTTCCCTTTAAAGGGACTCACAGAATAACTGTTCAAACCAAGTGCGGTCGCTCGGGGCATCATGTCGTGGCCAGTCACTTAACAGCTACCAGTAGTAACCTACAGTCAGTCAGTGTAATGTTTACCTGCCATCTTTTGCAGATTAGCCACAGACATGTTCACAGCAACTCAAAGCCCCTCCCCTAGTGCACAAGTTCCACCCCAACTATTAAGCTCCACCCCTTTCAGAGGCTGGTGGGGGGGCACAACTCTCCCTTTATCCACCAAAATGAACAGGACAGCAGACAAGCGGCTGAGGAGCTTCCTTCCTCTACAGCAGTCTCCAATCACACAGATGTGACTGATCAGAGCTTCTCAGTAACCAATCACAGCTCTGCGTCACAAGGGAGGGCGCTCATTGGTTAATGCAGTCTCCTGTCACACAGCCTCTGCCACTGAAAGGCGCCTACGATAAACAATCAGCGCTCTCCTCTGCAGGTGATTGGTACTGATGAGTGTTATTGTTGTCATGGCGACAGCACTGCAGCCAATCAGTGAGAGCAGCAGTTTTGGGGCATAACATCTACACAGACGCTGCAGCCAATCAGTGAGCTCAGCAGCTCTAGAGCGTAGCATCTACACAGGCGCTGCAGCCAATCCATGAGATCAGCAGCTCTAGGGCGTAGCATCTACACAGGCGCTGCAGCCAACCCATGAGCTCAGGAGCTCTAGGGCGTAGCATCTACACAGGCGCTGCAGCCAGTGAGCTCAGCAGCTCTAGGGTGTAGCATCTACACAGGCGCTGCAGCCAATCCATGAGATCAGCAGCTCTAGGGCGTAGCATCCACACAGGCGCTGCAGCCAGTGAGCTCAGCAGCTCTAGGGTGTAGCATCTACACAGGCGCTGCAGCCAGTGAGCTCAGCAGCTCTAGGGTGTAGCATCTACACAGGCGCTGCAGCCAGTGAGCTCAGCAGCTCTAGGGTGTAGCATCTACACAGGCGCTGCAGCCAGTGAGCTCAGCAGCTCTAGGGTGTAGCATCTACACAGGCGCTGCCGCCAATCAATGAGCTCAGCAGCTCTACAGCATACCATCTACACAGGCGCTGCAGCCAGGGAGCTCAGCAGCTCTAGGGCGTAGCATCTACACAGGCGCTGCAGCCAGTGAGCTCAGCAGCTCTAGGGCGTAGCATCTACACAGGCGCTGCAGCCAGTGAGCTCAGCAGCTCTAGGGCGTAGCATCTACACAGGCGCTGCAGCCAGGGAGCTCAGCAGCTCTAGGGCGTAGCATCTACACAGGCGCTGCAGCCAGGGAGCTCAGCAGCTCTAGGGTGTAGCATCTACACAGGCGCTGCAGCCAGTGAGCTCAGCAGCTCTAGGGTGTAGCATCTACACAGGCGCTGCAACCAGTGAGCTCAGCAGCTCTAGGGCGTAGCATCTACACAGGCGCTGCAGCCAATGAGCTCAGCAGCTCTAGGGTGTAGCATCTACACAGGCGCTGCAGCCAGTGAGCTCAGCAGCTCTAGGGTGTAGCATCTACACAGGCGCTGCAGCCAGTGAGCTCAGCAGCTCTAGGGTGTAGCATCTACACAGGCGCTGCAGCCAGGGAGCTCAGCAGCTCTAGGGTGTAGCATCTACACAGGCGCTGCAGCCAGGGAGCTCAGCAGCTCTAGGGTGTAGCATCTACACAGGCGCTGCAGCCAGGGAGCTCAGCAGCTCTAGGGTGTAGCATCTACACAGGCGCTGCAGCCAGTGAGCTCAGCAGCTCTAAGGTGTAGCATCTACACAGGCGCTGCAGCCAGTGAGCTCAGCAGCTCTAAGGTGTAGCATCTACACAGGCGCTGCAGCCAGGGAGCTCAGCAGCTCTAGGGTGTAGCATCTACACAGGCGCTGCAGCCAGGGAGCTCAGCAGCTCTAGGGTGTAGCATCTACACAGGCGCTGCAGCCAGGGAGCTCAGCAGCTCTAGGGTGTAGCATCTACACAGGCGCTGCAGCCAGGGAGCTCAGCAGCTCTAGGGTGTAGCATCTACACAGGCGCTGCAGCCAGGGAGCTCAGCAGCTCTAGGGTGTAGCATCTACACAGGCGCTGCAGCCAGGGAGCTCAGCAGCTCTAGGGTGTAGCATCTACACAGGCGCTGCAGCCAGGGAGCTCAGCAGCTCTACAGCATACCATCTACATAGGTGCTGAGCTCAGTGATTGGCTGCAGCGCTGTGGACGTGGACCTGGGGAGGGAGAGTAAAGCACAGCTTGCTTTTTAGTACGAGTAAATTAGGTGGCGGGGTCACCCGTTCACCGGCCTCTTCCCGCCATATAAACCTTCATCAGGGACAGGTCACCGTTATTAATACTCTGACCACGCCCACTTTTACCTCAGATATTTCACCAATTGTTAAATGGTGAATAAACCCGCAAAATATGAGCAGCGCCACAGACAGAACTGACGCCCGGTACATAACGAGCTACTACGGGCCTGACCCGCCCTACACGGCGCCCCGCACCGCCGCCGCTCACTGTTTCGCCTCACGCCGCCTCCGTCCATTGTGTTACAACCGAGTAAATACAGACACAATAACAGCCGCAGACCGCTCGCCACAGCCTGTCCTGACCACACCCACCGAGTCTGATTGGAACGCAGGAACACTCACTCCGCCTGTGATTGGATAACCTGATATAACAGTTTGTGCGTCACAGCCAATCAGCAGCCCCCTCCCCTCAGCAGGGCGGATGATGCACTAGAAGAGGCCTTGTACATTCAGTCATTGGCTGCCTGGCTTAGGCTTTGCTTCGAGAGTACAGCGCAGGCGCATTGGAGAGAAAACGAAAGACGACGGAGGAGCAGCTCCGGCTTGATTCCGTCGTTATTTGTGAGAAACACCGAGAGCGCAGCGGCCGCTGGCCGGTATCAGACCGGGGGGTCACACCGGGGGCTCCCCTGCTCTCTCGGCTGCTCCGTTGGGGTCTTGGAGGGGAAGAAAAAAATAATCTCTACTCTGGATCTAGACTCATCCGGCGGCCGCCGCCCACAGGTCAGTGCCCGCGCTTCTGCCGCGCTCCCCTCACTCCTTGTATCGCAAATCACAGGGCGAGCGTCCCTGTATTGCCCGAGAGATTGACCCTCGTCTCAGCCAATGAGCGAGCTGCGCACGTTTCCCTATTTTCGGTTTCCGGTCCACATCTTATTAGCCAATTACATTCTAGAGAAAATGTTTAGAGCCCGCCTCATCTCGACGTCACTTCCGGAATGTGATGTCGATCACAGTTCTAGACTCCTCGGGAGTGGCTGGAGCGGTGTCTTCATCCGAGATGTAGTCCCCAAACTAGGACTGTATTAACGTGCCGGTGCTGGGCGTGCGCTGCGGGGGCTCGTCTGAGCGGTGCTCTGTGAGGGAGGGCCTGCTCTGCCCTGGGCGTGCTCTGAGGTAGGAGGGTCTGGGCTGCGCGGGGCGTGCACTGTGAAGGGGGTGGATTATTGCTTCGTGGGGTGCGCACTTGGAAGGAGGGGGTGGGCACTGCTGCGTGGGACGTGCGCTGTTGGGGGTGGGCACTGCTGCGTGGGGCGTGTGCTGTTGGGGGTGGGCACTGCTGCGTGGGGCGTGCGCTGTTGGGGGTGGGCACTGCTGCGTGGGGCGTGCGCTGTTGGGGGTGGGCACTGCTGCGTGGGGCGTGCGCTGTTGGGGGTGGGCACTGCTGCGTGGGACGTGCGCTGTTGGGGGTGGGCACTGCTGCGTGGGGCGTGCGCTGTTGGGGGTGGGCACTGCTGCGTGGGGCGTGCGCTGTTGGGGGTGGGCACTGCTGCGTGGGGCGTGCGCTGTTGGGGGTGGGCACTGCTGCGTGGGGCGTGCGCTGTTGGGGGTGGGCACTGCTGCGTGGGGCGTGCGCTGTTGGGGGTGGGCACTGCTGCGTGGGGCGTGCGCTGGGGGGGGTGGGACGTGCGCTGGGGGGGTAGGGGTGGGGCGTGCGCTGAGGGGGGGAGTAGGGGTGGGCACGGGCGTGCGCTGGGGGGGTAGGGGTGGGCACTGCTGCGTGGGGCGTGCGCTGGGGGGGGTAGGGGTGGGCACTGCTGCGTGGGACGTGCGCTGGGGGGGTAGGGGTGGGGAGTGCGCTGAGGGGGGGAGTAGGGGTGGGCACTGCTGTGTGGGGCGTGCGCTGAGGGGGGGGTAGGGGTGGGCACTGCTGTGTTGGTCCAACTGCCTGGGGCATGCGCTTTTGAGGGAGGGCTCATCTGTGTGTACTTGGGTTGAGTGGTGGGCTCTGCTGCGAGGGGCATGCACTGTCGCAGGGTTCGGCATGCACTGTTGCGCGGGGCATTCGCTGTGGTGGGCACTGCTACGTCGATCCGACTGCCTGGTGTGCGCGCTTTTGATGAAGGGCTCAACTGCGTGCTCTTGGGATGGGTGGTGTTCTTGGCTGTGAGGGGCATGCACTGTCGGCAGGGGGGTGCGAGGCGTGAGCGGTTGGCGTGCTGTGGGGGGGGCGTGAGCTCAACTGCGCAGGGCGTTTGCGGTGGTGGGGACATGCGATTTGAGGCAGGAAGTGAGCTTGGCGTGGTGGGCTTGACTGTGAGGGGTGGGGGTGCTGCATGGGGTATGCACTGTCGGGGGGGGTCATGCTCGGTTGCATGGGGGAGGGGGCCTTGGCTGCGCGAAGTGTACAACGTCGGGGGGGGGGGGGGGGGGGGGGCGGCGGCGCTCGGCTATCATCGATCTGATGCTTTTTGTTTGGACAGTTCGCAAAATAATTTTATGCATCATGGGAATAAAGTATATAATTAAAAGAGATTTAAAAAAAATTGTGTAGTCTCACTTTTTTTTATTTTTATATACTTAAACTATATATTTTCTAATGATGCCAAAAGCGGAGTTATTTTACATTTTGCCAATTGTCTTTTTTCCATATATTTTGAGTACTCTTTGATTTTAAACATTTATTCATATTAGTACTTAAGATGTGCTGTTATAATTTATTCTTGGGTATACATAACTTGTGAATGTGATGACATATACACTAAAATATTTCAGTTAATGTGCAGTAGTATCACAGCAGTGATGTAAGTGGTGAACCAGCTCTTCATTATTATAGGTTGTCATCTGCAGTGTGTGTGTGTGTG
This sequence comes from Anomaloglossus baeobatrachus, assembly GCF_048569485.1. Classification (NCBI taxonomy): domain Eukaryota; kingdom Metazoa; phylum Chordata; class Amphibia; order Anura; family Aromobatidae; genus Anomaloglossus; species Anomaloglossus baeobatrachus. Next base: position 244,255,120 of record NC_134360.1, read on the forward strand.
TGTGTGTGTGTGTGGTGTTTTTTTTTTTTTTTTCCCTTTTTTCACTAATTGTTTTGTTTGCTCCTCAACCGTAGGACACTACAAAAGCCTACCGGGCATAATTCACCATCAAGATGGCAGGGGAATACGACAGCCCGAACCCCAGCTCTAGAATCATGACCTTCTACCCAACAATAGAGGAATTCCGCGACTTCAGACGGTACATAGCGTATATTGAATCCCAAGGGGCCCACCGTGCAGGTCTGGCCAAGGTAAGAGTGCCGCAGTAGTCTAGTAAATCATCCCGGACTTGTCAAATTTGCTGCTCTGTATAGGCATAACATGTCCTGCAACATCGCACCTGCGATGTCGTAGTGTGCAAAGTGCCCCTAAATGTGTTCTAATGGAAATAAGCTGCAGGGTGAAGTGTAGGGAGCAGATCAGCAGCCTAATGCTATGTTCACACAGTGCATCTTTGTGTTTTTTGAGGTCACAAAGATGCACCAAAATGCATGCATGTCCTTCCCCAGCAAAGTCTGAGATTTCTATGTTGCTGTCGACACTAAACACACACTAAAGTCATGAAGACTAACCTGGAAAGTAAACATTCCCCTGAGTTGGTGACTTCTGTATGCCGGCTGTCTGCTTAATCTATACAGTATACCAGGAGTATATTGACAGCTGCAGTCACTTGTAACATCTATTTTAGGTGGTTCCTCCTAAGGAGTGGAAGCCTCGGGTTTGCTACGATGACCTTGATGACCTGGTGATCCCGGCTCCCATTCAGCAAGTGGTCACTGGACAGTCGGGCCTCTTCACACAATACAACATACAGAAGAAACCCATGACTGTGAAAGATTTCCGGAGGATCGCAAACAGCGACAAGTAAGTGGCCGACAGCAGCCGTATACATGAGAAAATGTCTTTATATGTTACTGACCCGGAGTTACAACCTGCATTATATTTTCAAGATGCATTTAGTGGCCTACAGACTAACTCAGGAGCTGTAGTGTATTATACTCCGGAGCTGCACTCGTTGTTCTGCTGGTGCAGTCACTGTGTACATACATTACTTATCCTGTTCTGATCCTGAGTTACCTCCTGTATTATACTCCAGAGCTGCACTCACTATTCTACTGGTGCAGTCACTGTATAAATAAATTACACTACTGATCCTGAGTTACATCCTGTATTATACTCCAGAGCTGCACTCACTTTGGTTAGCACAGTTTTATATACTTTTTACCCTGGAGTGTGTTTGTTGTGTGGGGGTTTTTTTTTTGTTTTTTTTTTTTTTTTTTTTTTTTTACTCTTTCTTGCCTCAGGTTTTCCAAATCTATTTCTGTATCTCTCTCGGGGTCTGGATACTTATTTTCTTGCTTGTTTCTGCAGATATTGTACCCCTCGTTATACTGATTTTGAAGATCTGGAGCGCAAATATTGGAAGAACTTGACTTTCAATGCACCGATTTATGGGGCGGATGTGAATGGATCCCTGTATGACAAGGTAATGGGAGAGACGCTGTGATGGGACAATATTGTTATAAAGGAGTCCCATTTCCTAGGAGGAATGGTTCAGATTGGCTTTGTAGACTTCTCCATTAATGCTGGTTTTGTGCACACAGCACGTGACTGAGTGGAATATCGGCCACCTGAACACTATACTGGATGTGGTGGAGAGGGAGAGCGGCATCACCATTGAAGGTGTAAACACTCCGTATTTGTATTTTGGGATGTGGAAAACTTCATTTGCATGGCACACAGAGGACATGGACCTATACAGCATCAATTACCTGCACTTCGGGGAGCCAAAGTCATGGTGAGTGTTGTGATCACTGCTGCCCTGTGTGTGTGTGTGTGTGTGTGTGTGTGTGTGTGTGTGTGTATTTACACATGATCCATTATCTCTTCCCAGGTACACCATTCCACCAGAACATGGTAAACGGCTGGAGCGGCTGGCCAAAGGTACAGGAAAAATCTGCTATTTTAAGGGTTGATAATCTCCTCCGATTAGATCACTATGCTGGATTTAAGGTCCAGTCACACATAACGAGATTGTTACTACGGCAGTTTCCGAATCGTTGGTGAGATTGTTGGTGAGATGTCACACAGTCATTTTCCCAACGACTTTAGTAGCGATGCAGCGACCTGTATAACTATCTCATTGGTCGCTGGGACCCTGTCACACAGCAGCTATGTAACGATTCCGACCTTGAATTGGGGCGTAGTGTTTGATGCTGTAAGCCATGTAGGCGTGCATATGCGTCGCCTTTTCTTTATCGTTCCTTTATGGGAGACCCAGACCATGGGGTGTATAGCTAGCGACCTCCGGAGGACACACAAAGCACTACACTCAAACGTGTAGCTCCTCCCTCCGGGCTATATACACCCCCTGGATGACAATCTACCCAGTTCAACGCTTTGTGTTTCAGGAGGATACACACACTTTTATTTCCTCATATTTTTTTTCAATTTTATTTTAATTTTTTAAAGATTTGGAAGAAAAGCGGGTCCAGTCTGGACTCCCGGCATGTCCCTTCACGCTCCACTCTGCGGGGTGCTGTTAAGGTTGATCTTAATAAGGCTGGAGCCTTCACATGCCGTGCTCCTTCGCATCCTCTGTCGAGGCTCTGTTTGAAGTGGGAGCCATCACGGTCCTCTCTGCTTGCAGGAGGCCGGCTCCATCCACAGCCCTGTCTGGTCCCTGCTGGAAGGAGCGTTAACCCCCACTCAGGGACATGGCCCTGCGTCTCAAAGCTAAGTATTGAGACGTTTTTTCAGGGGTCCCGGGTGCTTTTATTATGGGGGCAGTATGTGCTTTAGCGTTACTGTTAATTTCGGCCGGTTCTGGGAATTTCCCATGAGAACCGCGCCGACGGTGCCTGCTCGTCGGCCGCACTTTAAAATCTAGGCCCCGGCTTCAGTTTGGGCCTAGTTTCGTTTTTGGCTTCTTCTGTATGTTTTGCATACAGCGCCGCCCACCGCCCGGCCAGCAGAGGGGAGGGCACTCCTCTCTAAGGAGATGTCCCCTCCCCTGTCTACCCCCCTGTATCTCTGTGCCCTCTGTTTTTCCCGCTCCTGGGCTTATACACGCCCCCCCTCCTTCTCCCAGCGCCATATTCTCAGCGTTTTTATAACACTGAGAAGCGCTGGATGCTACTGCTGCATACTTTTTGGAAAGCTGTCACTTTACAGGGGAGCGGTGAAATCCGGAGGACACACAGAGAACAGGGCTGGTAAGCCACAACCTATGGTTGTGGATTTTTATACACTCAGGCTTTCTACAGGAGTGTGTTTTGGCTGCAGAGCTTCCTCCACAGCAGCATGTCTGTCACTAGGAGCAAGGCTGCAAACATGTATGCTATATGCACTGCTTGCAAGCTAATTCTGCCAGAGCCTAGCACGTACCCACATTGTGATAACTGTGCTAATATGGTTGTGTCTCAGCCTGGAGCCTCCTCAGGGGTCCCTCCGGCTGCTTCGGTCCCGGTGGCTGAACCCCCGGCTTGGATAGCATCCTTTTCACAGGCTCTTTCCAAGTCGTTTGCCGATTCCATGGGGCAGCTGTCCCAGACGCTGCTGTCTATGCATCAGCCTCCCTCTCAGGGTGTCTCTGCGGCTCCGAGCTCTGCAGAGCCCTCAGAGCATGTCCTAGGACCCCGTCCCCCTAAACGGAGACGCACGGACCCTGCTCCTTCCTCGTCCCACGGCTCTGATTCACAAGCCGAGGTGCGGGGCGAGGATGATTCACTTACTGTGGGCTCAGACTCTGCCTCTATGTACCCCATTGACTTGTCTGAGGGCGATGCGGACGTTAGTGACTTGATTGCGTCCATTAACTCCGTACTGAACCTCAACCCACAGGAGTCAGAGGATCAACCCTCTCTGGTAGAGGTACACCAGTTTACCTCTCCTAAGAAACCTAGGAGTGTTTTTTAACCATTCCAGCTTTCAGACCACTGTTAACAAGCCTAGGGCCTGTCCTGACAAACGTTTTCCGAAACGTAGTTCAGATGACCGTTTCCCGTTTCCACCGGAGGTGGTTAAGGACTGGGCCCAGTCCCCAAAGGTAGACCCTCCAGTGTCCAGAATCTCAGCCCGCACAGTAGTTGCGGTGGCCGACGGCACTTCTCTTAAGGATCCCACTGACCGCCAGGTTGACCTTCTGGCCAAGTCTGTATTTGAGGCGGCAGGAGCCTCCTTCTCTCCGTCTTTTGCGGCGGTGTGGGCTCTTAAGGCTATCTCTGCCTCTCTGGCGGAGATTCATTCCCTCTCCAGGGACTCTATTCCTGAGATGGATGCCTTAACTTCCCGAGCTTCGGCTTTTGCATCCTACGCCATGGCTGCCGTCCTGGAGGCTTCTCACCGCACGGCAGTGGCCTCCGCTAACTCCCTCGCGATCCGCAGGATCTTGTGGCTTCGAGAGTGGAAAGCGGACACTTCCTCTAAGAAGTACCTTGCGAGTCTCTCTTTTACTGGGTCACGGCTGTTTGGGGAACAGCTGGATGACATAATTAAGGAAGCTACTGGCGGGAAGAGTACTTCCTTGCCACAAGCTAAAGCCAAGAAACCTACCCAGGGCAGGAACCAATCGAGGTTTCGTTCCTTTCGTTCCTCTAACTGGTCATCCTCTAAGCCCACAGTCTCGTCCACTACCGCCAAGGATCGTAAATCCAACTGGCGCGCAAAGCCGCGTCCTCAAAAGACCGGAGGAGCCGCTGCCACCAAGGCAGCCTCCTCGTGACTATCTGGCCGCGCCAGCAACGTCCTTGGTCGGGGGCAGGCTCTCCCACTTTGGCGACGTGTGGTTGCAACACGTCTCCGATCAGTGGGTGCGGGATATCATCACCCACGGCTACAGGATACCTTTTTCCTCCAGCCCGCCAAACAGATTTTTTCTGTCCACCCCCCCCCTGCTCCAAAGCCGCCGCCTTCTCTCAGGCCGTGGCATCCCTGCAGACCAACGGTGTAATTGTTCCGGTCCCCGCCCGGGAACGGTTCAGAGGTTTCTACTCAAACCTCTTTCTAGTTCCCAAAAAGGACGGTTCCTCCCGGCCCATCCTGGATCTCAAGCTTCTCAACAAGCATGTTCAGGTGCGGCACTTTCGCATGGAATCTCTAAGATCGGTCATTGCCTCAATGACCCAGGGAGATTTTCTGGCATCCATCGACATCAGAGATGCCTATCTGCATGTGCCTATTGCGGTTTCACACCAGCGCTGGCTACGCTTTGCGATCGGAGAGGAACATTTCCAGTTCGTGGCTCTTCCCTTTGGCTTAGCCACGGCCCCCCGAGTGTTCACCAAGGTCATGGCAGCAGTGGTTGCGGTCCTGCACCTCCAGGGGTTGGCAGTGATTCCTTACCTGGACGACCTTCTAGTCAAGGCCTCATCCAGTGTAGACTGTCAGCGGAGTGTCTCGCTCACTCTCGCCACTCTAGTCCAATTCGGGTGGCTTGTCAACCTCCCCAAGTCGACTCTGACCCCGACCCAGGTACTTCTGTACCTCGGGATGCAATTCGAGACTCTGCCGGCACTTGTCAAGTTGCCCTTAGTCAAACAGCAGTCCCTTCGTCTGGCGGTGCGCTCTCTGCTGAGGCACCGCCGTCATTCCATCAGACACCTCATGCAGGTGCTGGGTCAGATGGTGGCGTCCATGGAAGCGGTTCCCTTTGCCCAGTTCCATCTGCGTCCCTTGCAGCTGGACATTCTCCGCTGTTGGGACAAGCGGATCTCTTCTTTGGACAGGCTGGTGGCTCTGTCATCACAGGCCAGGAACTCCCTTCAGTGGTGGCTTCAGCCCCTCTCCCTTTCACAGGGACGGTCCTTCCTGACTCCGTCCTGGGTGATCCTCACCACGGATGCCAGTCTCTCCGGCTGGGGAGCGGTGTTTCTCCATCACCGAGCACAGGGCACTTGGACTCCGTCCGAATCAGCCCTCCCGATCAATGTGCTGGAGATCAGAGCTGTGTTTCTAGCTCTCCTAGACTTTCACCACCTATTGGCGGGCAAGCACATTCGGGTTCAGTCGGACAACGCGACAGCGCTTGCCTACATCAATCACCAGGGCGGAACTCACAGCCGTCTGGCGATGTTGGAGGTTCAACGAATCCTCCAGTGGACGGAGGACTCAAAGTCCACCATATCCGCAGTCCACATCCCAGGCGTGGAAAACTGGGAGGCCGATTATCTCAGCCGTCAAACCGTGGACGGCGGCGAGTGGGCCCTGCATCCGTCAGTGTTCAGATCAATCTGCCGCAAGTGGGGCACTCCGGAAGTAGATCTAATGGCTTCCCGGCACAACAACAAGGTTCCGGTTTACGTGGCTCGCTCCCACGATCCTCAAGCCTTCGCAGCAGACGCACTGGTTCAGGATTGGTCTCAGTTCAGTCTGGCCTATGTGTTTCCCCCTCTAGCGCTCTTGCCCAGGGTTCTGCGCAAGATCCGAATGGAGGGCCGTCGAGTCATACTCATTGCTCCGGACTGGCCCAGGCGAGCCTGGTACCCAGACCTGCTCCGCCTGTCCGTAGGGATGCCGTGGCATCTCCCGGACCGCCCAGACCTTCTCTCTCAAGGTCCGTTCTTCCGCCAGAATTCTGCGGCTCTCAGATTGACGGCGTGGCTCTTGAGTCCTGGATCCTGACGGCTTCAGGCATTCCCTCTGAGGTCATCTCCACCATGACTCAGGCTCGGAAGTCTTCCTCGGCTAAGATTTACCACAGGACTTGGAGAATTTTCCTGTCCTGGTGTCGCTCTTCCGGCCATGCTCCTTGGCCGTTCGCCTTGCCGACCATCCTGTCTTTTCTACAGTCGGGTCTACAGTTGGGTCTGTCCCTCAATTCACTTAAGGGACAGGTGTCGGCTTTGTCGGTATTGTTCCAGCGGCGTATCGCCCGACTGGCTCAGGTGCGCACCTTCATGCAGGGCGCATCTCACATCATTCCTCCTTACCGACGACCCTTGGATCCCTGGGACCTTAATTTGGTCCTCACGGCCTTACAGAAACCCCCTTTTGAGCCTCTCAGGGAGGTTCCTTTGTCTAGACTTTCACAGAAAGTTGTCTTTCTAGTAGCCATAACTTCTCTCAGGAGAGTTTCTGATTTGGCTGCGCTTTCTTCGGAATCCCCCTTTTTGGTGTTTCACCAAGACAAGGTGGTTCTTCGTCCGACTCCGGACTTTCTCCCTAAGGTGGTATCTTCCTTCCACCTTAACCAGGACATTTCATTGCCCTCTTTTTGTCCGGCCCCTGTGCATCGCTTTGAGAAGGCGTTGCACACCTTGGATTTGGTGCGGGCGCTCCGAATCTGTGTCTCGCACCACCGTTTTTCGGCGGTGCACCTCACTTTTTGTGCTAACCACGGGTCAGCGCAAGGGCCTCTCGGCGTCTAAACCGACCTTGGCTCGTTGGGTTAGGTCGGCTATCGCCGATGCCTACCAATCTTCTCAGGTGCCTCCCCCGTCGGGGATTAAGGCGCACTCGACCAGAGCTGTCGGTGCCTCCTGGGCTTTCAGGCACCAGGCTACGGCTCAGCAGGTGTGTCAGGCTGCCACTTGGTCCAGTCTGCACACTTTTTCTAAGCACTACCAAGTGCATGCTCATGCTTCGGCAGATGCGAGCTTGGGCAGACGCATCCTTCAGGCGGCTGTCGCCCATTTGTGAAGTTAGGTTTTGCCTACTTCTCCGTTTAGTTTATTTCCCACCCATGGACTGCTTTGGAACGTCCCATGGTCTGGGTCTCCCATAAAGGAACGATAAAGAAAAAGAGAATTTTGTTTACTTACCGTAAATTCTTTTTCTTATAGTTCCGACATGGGAGACCCAGCTCCCTCCCTGTTGCCTGTTGGCAGTTTTTTTGTTCCGTGTGCTTCACGGCTGTTGTTAGTAGACAGAGTGCTGGTTTTGCCGAGTTTTACTCTATCTCTACTTATGGGTGGATGTCCTCCTTCAGCTTTTGCACTGAACTGGGTAGATTGTCATCCAGGGGGTGTATATAGCCCGGAGGGAGGAGCTACACGTTTAGTGTAGTGCTTTGTGTGTCCTCCGGAGGTCGCTAGCTATACACCCCATGGTCTGGGTCTCCCATGTCGGAACTATAAGAAAAAGAATTTACGGTAAGTAAACAAAATTCTCTTTTTTCCACACCCCTCCGATTGGTGGCCAATACTGCGTTCTGATTAGGCGGCCGGCCTAGAAGGCAACTTTGTATCGCTTCATCCTTTGTCCCTTTTTGAGCTTTGCTTTGAGGATAGAACCTGCGACTCCACCCGGATTCATTCGTACTTTGTTCCCGGTTGCTTGCTTGCACTTTCGGATCGAAGCTGCATCTACACCCGGATTCATCCCTCCTTCCTTCTATCCTCCAAGCAAGGCTCAAAAAGGAACAAAGCATGAACCGATACCAAATCAGAACGCAGTACTGTTCTCAGCGCCAATCAATCGGTGCAGAGGGGGCGTGGAAAAGGTGACGCAACTATGCTCCTACGTGTCACTTTAAGTTCTCATCTAGGTCGTTAATGAGATCATTGCTAGGTGTCAAACATATACAGATCTATCCTGCCCAACAGGACTCCAACGAGCAAAAATGGCACAGGACATTCAGCAACGACCAATGATCCCACAGCAGGGGGCGGATCACTGGTACATGTCAAAGATAACGAGATCGCTGGTGAAGTCGTTGTTTCGTCACAGAAAATGTGACATAACGAGATCGCTAACAACATCGTTGCTATGTGTGAAGTGGCCTTTACAGTAATAAGTTAGCACTCTTATCGGGGGGGGCTCAAAGTTAAAGCAAATGCTAACACTTGCGCTTGTTTGTCTGGGAACTACCTAGTGTGTAATTTATGATTAGAGGCCATGTTTGGGAATGTCTACACTTGCTGTTCATTTCATTGATCTCCATTGTGTGACGCAGGATTCTTCCCCGGAAGCGCTCAGAACTGTGAAGCTTTTCTCCGCCACAAGATGACTGTCATCTCTCCATTCATCCTCAAGAAGTATGGCATCCCCTTTGATAAGGTAGGAGGATTGCCTAATTCACCCATGTCATGGGTATCAGCGAGGAGACATGTGAGCGTCTTCTACTTTCTTTTATAATTTCCCCGGTTTTTCCTTTTTTAGATCACCCAGGAAGCCGGAGAGTTCATGATCACTTTCCCTTATGCTTACCATGCTGGGTTCAACCATGGGTTCAACTGTGCAGAATCAACCAATTTTGCAACTTTAAGATGGATTGAATATGGGAAGCAGGCCGTCCTGGTAAGCAAAGTAATGCCTAAACTGTACCATTAAATGTGTCGCCAGATATTGTTACTTTCCACATTGTATGTCTGTTATTTCTTTGTCGCTCCATTGGGAGACCCAGACAATTGGGTGTATAGCTACTGCCTCCGGAGGACACACAAAGTATTACACTTAAAAGTGTAAAGCCCCTCCCCTCTGCTATACACCCTCCCGTGCATCACGGGCTCCTCAGTTTTTATGCTTTGTGCGAAGGAGGCACACATCCATTACGCCCACGGCTCCCCCCTCCACTGTATACGCCGACAGCCATGTTTTAAGCAGCACATACTGCTTCAGGGTCGGTACGCCAGGGGGCTTCTTCTTGATGCTGGGCCCCCTAGAGTGATGAAATATATATATGGATATATATGTTTGTATGCAGTTTCACAGTTCGGCTGTACATATGTATTGATTGCTGTGCACATTGCTCGGGCCATGTGGCACTCGCTCAGCCGGAGCCGGGGGCACTGGTTGAACTCCGCCGGCGTTACCTGTCCAGGCGGCAGGGACAGAGTTGCAGCTTTTGCTGAGAAACTCTGAGTCATTTTCACTATCCATGTCTCAGGCTATGGACAAATGGTCGGCTAAGAGACTAGGAGTTTGCAGTCCAGACCGGCCCCTTACACAGGCCCCGGGCACTGCGGGATCGCCCCAGGCCTCTATCGGTCTGCGACGAAGCGTGTTCCTGGGGTGGCCTCTAGTTATGACGTGGGGTACTCCAGCACGAACCGCAGTCCCAGTCCGGCTAAGCAGCCTTGCTTGGAATCTTCCCCGACTTCTTCAAGGGTCTCAGCTTGAGGACCCTCTAGAGGATGGGACGGAGGTCGCAACCCAGGACTCTGTCCGGACGTGGCTCTAAAGGCTTCACAGATACTGTACAGAAGCACACCTTCCCGGACAAGCGTTTTACTGAACGCCTTATAACACACGTTGTCCCTTCCCCTCTGACGTTGTTAAGGTTTGGGCTCAGTGTCATAAGGTGCCCTCCAGTCTCTTGACTGGCGGCTAGATCAGTAGTAGCAGTGGCTGACGGGTCCACGCTCAAGAATGCCACGGACAGACAGATAGAACTCCTAATGAGATCCATCTAGGAACCCATAGGCGCGTCCGTTGCCCCAGCCTTTGCAGGGGCGGGCACTCCAGGCTATCTCTGCTGCTCTGTCTCAGATTAATGCGGTCTGCTCCGCATTTTTGCGTCTTGACGTCTCAGGCGGTGGTATTTTCATCCTCCGCCGTGCACAGAGAACCTTTTCTGTATGACGGTCCAGGTCAGGGGAGTGGTCCCCACGTGTCCAAGACCGATGTAGGAGACATTCTGTCTTACGGTCACAGGATAGAGCTCAGTTCTTGTCCTCCGACTAGTTGCTTCAGAGCATCTCCGTCCCCCGAGCGAGCCGATGCATTTCCAGGCGGTGAACACCAGATAGGACGGATCACTCCACCCCGTTCTGGACTTCATACTGCTCAACGGACAGAGAACCTGACGGTTCCGGATGGAATCTCTCCGCTTTGCCATCGCCTTTGATGGCCCAAGGAGGCTTCCTAGCATCAATCGACATCAGGGATGCTTATCTCCACGTGCCGATTGTACCAGGATTTCAGCGCTTCCTGCGCTTCGCCATAGGGGACGAACACCTTCAGTTCGTGGCACTAACTCTCGGCCTGGCGACAGCCCCACGGGCCTTCACCAAGGTCATGACAACGGTGGTAGCGGTCCTACACTCTCAGGGACACTCGGTGATCCTTTACTTAGACTATCTGCTGGTCAAGGCTCCCTCTCGGGTGGCATGCCAACACAGCCCGAACATTGCTCTAGAGACTCTCCAGAGATTTGGGTAGATCATCAATTTCCCAAAGTCAAGATTGACACCGGCCCAATCACTGACATATCTCAGCATGGAGTTTCATACTCTCTCAGCGATAGTGAAGCTTCCGCTGGACATACAGCGTTCACTACAGACAGGGGTGCAATCGCGCCTTCGAGCCCAGTCACACCCTTTGAGGCGCCTCATACACTTCCTAGAGAAGTTGGTGGCAGCAATGGAGGCAGCTCAGTTTGCGCAGATTCATCTGCGCCCACTTCAATGGGACTTTCTCCGCAAAAGGGACAGCAAATCGACGTCCCTCGACAGGAACGTTGCTCCTTCTCGGGCAGCCAAGGCATCCCTTCAGCGGTGGCTTCTTCTCACTTCTTATCGAAGGAAAAATCCTTCCTGCCCCCATCCTGGGCGGTGGTCACGGCTGATGCGAGTCTGTCAGGGAGTCTTCCCCCCGCCACAGGGCTCAGGGTACATGGACTCAACAGAGTCCTCCCTCCCGATCAATGTTCTGGAGATGAGGGCAGTGTATCTTGCCCTAAAAGCGTTCCAGCCATGGCTGGAATGCAGGCAGATCCGATTTCAGTTGGACATCGCCACGGCGGTGGCATACATCAACCACCAAGGCGGCACAAGCAGTCGGCAAGCCTTCCAGGAAGTCCGGCGGATTCTGCTGTGGGTGGAAGCCACAGCCTCCACCATCTCCGCAGTTCACATCCCGGGCGTAGAAAACTGGGAAGCAGACTCTCAGTCGCCGGGCATGGACGCAGGGGAATGGTCTCTTCACCCGGACGTGTTTCAAGAGATTTGTTGCCGCTGGGTGAAGCCGAACGTCGACCTATTGGCGTCCCGGCACAACAACAAGGTCCCGGCATTCATGGCACGTTCTCAAGACCAGATTGGTCGCAGTTTCCACTGCCTTACGTATTCCTCCTCTGGCGATGCTGCCCAGAGTGTTACGCAAGATCAGATCCGACTGCCGCCGCGCCATCCTCGTCACTCCAGACTGGCCGAGGAGGTCGTGGTACCCGGATCTGTGGCATCTCACGGTAGGCCAACCGTGGACACTACCAGGCCGGCCAGACTTGCTATCTCAAGGGCCGTTTTTCCATCTGAATTCTGCGGCCCTCAACCTGACTGCGTAGCCTTTGAGTCCTGGATCTTAGCGTCTTCAGGGTTATCTCAAGAGGTCATTACCACTATGAGACAGGCCAGGAAACCAACGTCCGCCAAGATCTACCACAGGACGTGGAGGATCTTCTTATCCTGGTGCTCTGATCAGGGTTTTACTCTGGCCATTCGCCTTGCCCACTTTTCTGTCCTTCCTTCAATCCGGAATGGAAAAGGGGTGGTCTCTCGATTCCCTTAAGGGACAAATTTCGGCGCTTTCTGTGTTTTTTCAAAAGCGTCTAGCCAGGCTTCCTCAGGCACTCACGTTCCTGCAGGGGGTTTGCCACATAGTCCCTCCTTCCAAGCGTCGGCTAGAACCCTGGGATCGGAACAGGGTGATACCGGCTCTTCAGGAACCACCCTTCGAGCCAATGAGGGATATTTCTCTTTCACGCTTTTCGCAGAAGGTGGTCTTCCTAGTGGCAGTCACGTCACTCCGCAGAGTGTCTGACATAGCAGCACTGTCATGCAAAGCCCCCCTTCCTGGTGTTTCACCAGGACAAGGTGGTTCTGCGTCCGGTTCCGGAATTTCTCCCGAAGGTGGTATCCTCTTTTCATCTCAATCAGGATATCTTCTTACCTTCTTTTTTGTCCTCATCCAGTTCACCGATGTGAAAAGGATTTGCACTTGTTAGGTCTGGTGAGAGCACTCAGAATCTACATTTATCGTACGGCGCCGCTCGGATGCGCTCTTTGTCCTTGTCGCTGGCCAGCGTAAAGGGTCGCAGGCTTACAAGTCAACTTGGCTCAGTGGATCAAGGAACCAATTCTTGAAGCCTACCGTTCTGCTGGGCTTCCGGTCCCTTCAGGGCTGGAGGCCCATTCTGCCAGAGCCGGGGGTGCGTCCTGGGCATTGCTGCACCAGGCTACGGCTCAGCAGGTGTGTCAGGCGACTACCTGGTCGAGTCTGCACACTTTCACGAAGCACTATCTAGTGCATACCTACGCTTCGGCAGATGCCAGCTTAGGTAGGCGAGTCCTTCAGGCGGCGGTTGTCCACCTGTAGGAAGGAGCCGTTTTACGGCTCTTTTACCGAGGTATTCTTTTACCCACCCAGGGACTGCTTTTGGACGTCCCAATTGTCTGGGTCTCCCAATGGAGCGACAAAGAAGGGAATTTTGTTTACTTACCGTAAATTCCTTTTCTTCTAGCTCCAATTGGGAGACCCAGCACCCGCCCCTGTTCCCTTCGGGCTGTTCTTTTGTGTACACATGTTGTTCATGTTGAATTGTTCTTTTGGTTCATGGTTTCAGTTCTCCGAACATCCTTCGGATTGAATTTACCTTAGACCAATTTATAAGTTTCCTCCTTCCTGCTTTTGCACCAAAACTGAGGAGCCCGTGATGCACGGGAGGGTGTATAGCAGAGGGGAGGGGCTTTACACTTTCAAGTGTAATACTTTGTGTGTCCTCCGGAGGCAGTAGCTATACACCCAATTGTCTGGGTCTCCCAATTGGAGCTAGAAGAAAAGGAATTTACGGTAAGTAAACAAAATTCCCTTCTTTGTGACCGCACAATCGCAGCGCTGCTGTCTGTAGTGTTCTGGGGATGCTGATTTCTTCAGCGCTCTATTGGGAGACCCAGACGATTGGGGTATAGCTACTGCCCTCCGGAGGCCACACAAAGCACTACACTAAAAAGTGCAATGCCCCTCCCCCTCTGGCTATACCCCCCCGTGGTATCACGGGTTCTCCAGTTTTCAAGCTTTGTGCGAAGGAGGTCAGACATCCACGCATAGCTCCACAGATTTTAGTCAGCAGTAGCTGCTGACTATTTCGGATGGAAGAAAAGAGGGCCCATATAGGGCCCCCAGCATGCTCCCTTCTCACCCGTGGATGGTGTTGTAAGGTTGAGGTACCTATTGCTGGTACAGGGGCTGGAGCCCCACATGCTGTTTTCCTTCCACATCCCCTTGTAGGGCTCTGTGGAAGTGGGATCCTGCCGGCCTCTAAGCTCTGACGCCGGGCTCCATCCACAGACCCAGTTGAACCTGATGGATACGGAGCAGGAGTACAATCAGGGACATGGCCCTGCATCATACAGGTACTCTGTGTCCCCGGCAGGCACAGACACACTCCGGGCTGGCTGGGTGTTGTAGTGCGCCGGGGACCGTAACGTTGGAGTTAGTGTTCCTACAGTTTACTGGGGGACTTTGTGTTGTGGGAACGCAGCGCCGACCCCCACTGGACCGGGCGGCGCTGCTGTGACTTGTGGTGCGCCGGGGACACGCCGACCGCGCTTTTACGGCGGCGGCGTTTATAAATCCAGTCCCCGGCTTTTGCGGCCTAGCTCCGCTTCGTTCCCGCCCCCACCCTGTCAATCAGGGTAGGGGAGAGACGCTGTTTCGCAGCAGCGACGAGGGCTGGAGCCTGATTTACATGCTCCAGCCCTCTCACTAGGCACAGAGGGAAGCAGGCTTCCCGCTCTTAGTCAGGAACGCCCAGGGCCCGCCCCCCCTCCTCTCCCAGGACGCCGGCAGCCATTACATGCAGTCTGGCTGGAGGAAGGACGCAAGGCTCTGGGAGACCTGGACTAGGGGGCTTTTGGAGATCACACACCCGCTCTTAAGCGGGCGGTAAGCGGCTTTTCAGCTGGCCCCTCTAGTGCCTCAGTGTGTATTGGTGTACTGTGTCACCAGATATATATATTTAGTTATTTCTTGCACTGTAAGGTCGCTTCCTGGCTGGATACCCCAGATCGCTCTGAGGAAGCAGCAACATGTCATCCACAAAACGCAAGGCTGCCAAGGCTAGGGCTGTGTACACTGCGTGTGCTGCATGTGGGGCTGCTCTACCAGCAGGTTCCAAAGACCCCCATTGTGTGCAATGCTCAGATCCGGTGCTGCTTCGCCAGCCGGAGTCCGGAGAGGTAGTGACCCAGGCTGAGACGCTTGTAAGTCCTGCCCCGGTGTCAGGGACAGACTTTGCAGTTTTTGCTGATGGAATGTCTGTGACTATGGCAAAGATCCTTGAAACTTTGCAATCCATGACTGGGGCTCAGTCTATGGACACGGCGAGGTCTCTGTCCTCTAATCCCCCTCAGTTGGAATTAGTCCAGACTGCAAGGGGGTCCCCGGCTTCCCAGGCTGAGTATTATGACTCAGATGATAGCCCCAGCCACCCTAAGCGAGCTCGCTGGGAAAGACCCTCAACGTCATCACACTGCTCAGGGTCTCAGCGCAATCAGTCGCCCTGTGATGCGTCTGAAGAGAGTGATCAGGAGTCTTATCCTGGAACCCCTCTCAATCTGGATACCCCGGATGGGGACGCCATGGTAAACGATCTTATCTCAGCCATCAATAGACTGTTGGATATTTCTCCCCCAGCTCCTTCTGCAGAGGAGGCAGCAGCAGAGCAGGAGAAGTTTCGTTTCCTCTATCCCAAGCGTAAATTGAGTGCTTTCTTGGATCACTCTGACTTCAGAGAATCAATCCAGAAACACGACGCTCATCCAGAAAGGCGTTTCTCTAAACGTTCTAAGGATACACTTTTTCCTTTCCCCCCTGATGTGGTCAAGCGCTGGACCCAGTGTGTCCAAAAGTAGACCCCCCGATTTCCAAACTTGCAGCTAGATCCATAGTTGCAGTGGAGGATGGCGCTTCACTTAAGGATGCCAATGACAGACAGATGGACCTTTGGTTAAAATCTGTCTATGAAGCTATCGGCGCGTCGTTTGCTCCAGCATTCGCAGCCGTATGGGCGCTCCAAGCTATTTCAGCTGGTTTAGCAAAAGTGGATGCTATCATACATCCAGCGGCGCCGCAAGTGGCGTCCCTTACCTCGCAGATGTCTGCGTTTGCGTCTTACGCTATCAATGCGGTCCTAGAATCTACCAGCCGCACCTCAATGGCGTCCGCCAATTCGGTAGTTTTGCGCAGAGCCTTGTGGTTAAAGGACTGGAAAGCAGATGCTGGTTCCAAAAAATGTTTAACCAGCTTGCCTTTATCTAGAGATAGACTGTTTGGCGAGCCATTGGCTGACATCATTAAACAGTCCAAGGGTAAAGACTCTTCTTTACCCCAGCCCAGATCAAGCAAACCTCAGCAGAAAAAATGGCAGCAGAGGTTTCAGTCCTTTCGAGGTTCGGGCAAGACACAATTCTCCTCGTCCAAAGGGACTCAGAGGACGCAAAGAGTCTCAGATTCCTGGCGGGCTCACGCACGCCCCAAGAAAGCAAATGGAGGAACCGCTTCCAAAGCGGCTACCTCATGACTTCCAGCCCCCCCCCTCCGCATCTCCGGTTGGGGGCAGGCTCTCCCGCTTTTCCGACATTTGGACGTCACAGGTCAAAGACCGGTGGGTGACAAACATTTTGTCTCGCGGGTACAGAATCGAGTTCAGTTCTCGTCCTCCAGCTCGGTTCTTCAGAACCTCCCCACATCCAGACCGAGCAGATGCCCTGCTGCAGGCGGTGGACTCCCTAAGAGCGGAAGGAGTAGTGGTTCCTGTACCGCCTCAGGAACAAGGGCGAGGGTTTTACTCCAATCTCTTTGTGGTTCCAAAAAAGGACGGCTCGTTCCGTCCTGTTCTGGATCTAAAGCTGCTCAACAAACATGTGCACGCCAGACGGTTCCGGATGGAAACCCTCCGCTCTGTCGTTGCCTCAATGTCTCAAGGAGACTTCCTTGCCTCAATAGACATCAAAGATGCTTATCTCCACGTGCCAATTGCTACAGAACATCAACGTTTTCTACGTTTTGTGATAGGAAACGACCATCTTCAGTTCGTAGCTCTGCCATTCGGTCTGGCGACAGCCCCCCGGGTCTTCACCAAGGTCATGGCGGCGGTGGTAGCAGTCTTGCACTCTCAGGGACACTCGGTGATCCCTTACCTAGACGATCTACTTGTCAAGGCACCCTCTCAAGAGGCATGCCAACTCAGTCTACATGCTACGCTGGAGACTCTACAGACGTTCGGATGGATCATCAACTTTCCAAAGTCGAATCTGTCACCGTCACAGTCGCTAACGTATCTTGGCATGGAGTTTCATACTCGAGCAGCGAGAGTGAAGCTTCCGCTGAACAAGCAGCGGTCCCTACAGACAGGGGTGCAATCCCTCCTTCAAGGCCAGTCGCACCCCTTACGGCGCCTCATGCACTTCCTCGGGAAGATGGTGGCAGCCATGGAAGCAGTTCCCTTTGCGCAGTTTCATCTGCGCCCACTTCAATGGGACATTCTCCGCCAATGGGACGGGAAGTCAACGTCCCTGGACAGGAAAGTCTCTCTTTCCCAGACGGCCAAGGACTCTCTACAATGGTGGCTCCTTCCCACCTCATTGTCTCAGGGAAGATCCTTCCTGCCCCCATCCTGGGCAGTGGTCACGACAGATGCGAGTCTGTCAGGGTGGGGAGCAGTGTTTCTCCACCACAGGGCCCAGGGGACGTGGACTCCGCAGGAGTCCACCCTTCAGATCAATGTTCTGGAAATCAGGGCAGTGTATCTTGCCCTACTGGCCTTCCAACAGTGGCTGGAAGGAAAGCAGATCCGAATCCAGTCGGACAACTCCACAGCGGTGGCATACATCAACCACCAAGGAGGGACGCGCAGTCGGCAAGCATTCCAAGAAGTCCGGCGCATTCTAATGTGGGTGGAGGACACAGCATCCACCATATCCGCGGTTCACATCCCAGGCGTAGAAAATTGGGAAGCAGACTTCCTCAGTCGCCAGGGCATGGACGCAGGGGAGTGGTCCCTTCACCCGGACGTGTTTCAGGAAATCTGTCGCCGATGGGGAGTGCCGGACGTCGACCTAATGGCGTCCCGGCACAACAACAAGGTCCCGGCATTCATGGCGAGGTCGCGCGATCAAAGAGCTCTGGCGGCAGACGCATTAGTTCAAGATTGGTCGCAGTTCCGGCTCCCATACGTCTTCCCGCCTCTGGCACTCTTGCCCAGAGTGTTACGCAAGATCAGATCCGATTGCAGCCGCGTCATACTCGTCGCCCCAGACTGGCCGAGGAGATCGTGGTATCCGGATCTGTTGCATCTCACGGTCGGTCGACCGTGGTCACTGCCAGACCGACCAGACTTACTGTCCCAAGGGCCGTTTTTCCATCAGAATTCTGCGGCCCTGAACCTGACTGTGTGGCCATTGAGTCCTGGATCCTAGCGTCCGCAGGATTATCTCAAGGAGTCGTAGCCACAATGAGACAAGCTAGGAAGTCTACGTCTGCTAAGATCTACCGCAGAACGTGGAAAATTTTCTTATCCTGGTGCTCTGCACAGAGAGTATCCCCTTGGCCATTTGCATTGCCCACCTTTCTTTCCTTCCTGCAATCGGGGTTGGAAAAGGGCTTGTCGCTCAGCTCCCTTAAAGGGCAAGTCTCGGCACTATCCGTGTTTTTTCAGAAGCGTCTAGCACGTCTTCCTAAGGTGCGCACGTTCCTGCAGGGGGTCTGTCATATTGTGCCCCCGTACAGGCGGCCGTTAGATCCATGGGATCTGAACAGGGTACTAGTTGCTCTCCAGAAGCCGCCTTTCGAGCCTCTGAAAGAAGTTTCCTTTTCTCGCCTGTCACAGAAAGTGGCGTTTCTTGTTGCGATCACATCGCTTCGGCGAGTGTCGGAGCTGGCAGCTCTGTCATCCAAGGCTCCCTTCCTGGTGTTCCACCAGGACAAGGTAGTGCTGCGCCCCATTCCGGAGTTTCTCCCTAAGGTCGTATCCTCGTTTCATCTTAATCAGGATATATCCTTGCCTTCCTTTCTTTGTCGCTCCATTGGGAGACCCAGACAATTGGGTGTATAGCTATTGCCTCTGGAGGCCACACAAAGTATTACACTTAAAAGTGTAAGGCCCCTCCCCTTCTGGCTATACACCCCCAGTGGGATCACTGGCTCACCAGTTTTGTGCTTTGTGCGAAGGAGGCAACACATCCACGCATAGCTCCACTTTTTAGTCAGCAGCAGCTGCTGACTATGTCGGATGGAAGAAAAGAGGACACATATAGTGTCCCCAGCATGCTCCCTTCTCACCCCACTGTATGTCGGAGGTGTTTGTAAGGTTGAGGTACCCATTGCGGGTACGGCGGCAGGAGCCCACATGCTGATTCCTTCCCCATCCCTTTTTACAGGGCTCTGGGTGAAGTGGGATTTACCGGTCTCCAGGCACTGAGACCGTGCTCCATCTACAGCCCCTGGAGAAGATGCTGGATGGAGCGGAGTACATCAGGGACATGGCCCTGCTTCCTCAAGGTACTCTGTGTCCCCGTGCATTTGGCGCTCACACCGCAGCATGCTGGGTGTTGTAGTGCGCCGGGGGACATCAGCGCTGCGGCGCCTGTGCCATGGCCTCATTCAGCTTTGCTGAAGCAGGCTCACTTATGGGAATTGGTCGCGCCGGCCGCTGGGACTGCGGCGCGGCTGGCACTTGTAGTGCGCCGGGGACTTCAGCGCGGCCTGCGCTTTTACGGCGGCCGCGCTGATAACTAGAGTCCCCGGCTTTTGCGGCCTGCTTCCGTTCGTTCCCGCCCCCAGACCTGCCAGTCAGGAGAGGGGCGGGACGCTGGCCACTTCCAGGAATCGGTCGCGCCGGCCGCTGGCAGCGGCGCGGCTGGCACTTGTGGTGCGCCGGGGACTTCAGCGCGGCCCGCGCTTTTACGGCGGCCGCGCTGATAACTCGAGTCCCCGGCTTCTGGGCCTAGCTCCCTTCGTTACCGCCCACAGCCCTGACAGTCAGGGTAGGGGCGTGACGCTGCATAGAGCAGAGCTGAGAGCTGGAGTATGTTTTGCATACTCCACCCCTCTCACTGTGTGCACTGTGAGTCCGGATTCCCGCACTTTCTCAGGCACGCCCACGGCTTCCTTCTCTACAAGGACACCGGCAGCCATTAGTGTCAGTTTCTGTACGATACAGAGACAAGTGTGGAAGACCCTGGCATTCTGATAGTCACACAATCGCTGTAACAGGCGTTAAGCAGCACCTGTGGTGCTAACCCCACTAGTGCAGAAGTGCACTTATAGATATGCTTGTACTATATACATTGCACTGTTTGGTCGCACGTTGTATATACCCTCCTGGATTATGCGGAGGAGTTATCAGCATATTCTCTGTGTAAAACAAAGGTGCAGAACCACATGTTTTTCTATACAGCTGGTACAGCATGTACGGCTATACGGCCGGCAGGTACATAGACTCCCATTGTATGCACTAATGGCCAGGGGATGAGGACGGTGTCTGCAGTATTTACTGACAGTTTTTCTGAGACTATGGCTATGATACTAGAAGCCTAGCAGTCCGGACATGTCTCTCACAATATGGGCACTGTTGAATCATTGATCCATGGCCCCCCTCAGTGTGAATAACTAACAGCTCCGGGAATGTCACACGCATCCCAGAGTCACGGCTCTGCACGGACGTCAGTCCCAGACAGCCTAAGTGGGCTCGCTATGAGCGGCCTCGGTTTCATCAGGGTCCTAACAGAAGGACTCGCTGTGTAATGAGGCGGAAGTAGCGGCTCAGGATTCTGATCCTGAGACCGCTCTCAATCTGGATACACCTGATTGTGACGCCATAGTAAATAATCTTATAGCGTCCATCTATAGAATGTGGGTTATTTCTCACAGCTCCTCCAGTGGAGGAGTCAGCTTCACGTATTTTTCTGGACCACTCTGCCTTCAAAGAGGCAGTCCAGGAACACCACGCTTATCCAGATATGCGCTTCTCCAAACGACTTAGGATACACGTTATCCCTGTCCCCTGACTTGGTCAAGGACTGGACCCAATGTCCCGAGCGGCATCCTCCAATCTCCAGGCTTGTAGCTAGATCCATAGTTGCAGTGGGAGATGGAACTGCAAACTCAAAGATGCCACTGACAGACAGATGGATCTCTGGTCGAAAGCCATCTATGAGGCTGTCGGCGCACCGTTGGCTCCGGCATTCTCTCCCTTGGGGCACTCCAAGCTATTTCAGCTTGTCTTACACAGATTGACACGGTTACACGTACATCTGTGCCGCAGGTGGCATCCTTAACCTCTCAAATGTCTGCATTTGTTTCTTACGCGATTCAGGTTGTCCTGGACTCTGCGAACCGTGCGGCGGTAGCCTCCGCTACTCCGTGTTTTTAAGCAGAGCCTGGTCTGCTCGTTAAGTGAATGGAAGGCAGATTCTGCTTCCAAAAAAGGTTGCCTAACCAGTTGCCTTTTTCTGCTGACCGACTGTTTGGTGAGCGTTGGATGTAACCATCAAACAGTCCAGGGGTAAGGATTCATCCTTTCCTCAGCCCGGACACAACAAACCCCAACAGAGCAAGAGGCAGTCGGGGTTTTCGGCCTTTTCGAGGCTCGGGCAGGTCCCATTTTTCCTCGTCCAATGTGGACTCAAAAGGATCAGAGGAGCTAAGATTCTTAGCGGGCTCAGTCTCGCCCAAAAAAGCGACAGTCTGAAAACCCGCTTCCAAGGCGGCTTCCTCATGACTTGCGGCCTCGGTCGGTAGCAGGCTCTCCCGCCTTGGCGATATTTAGCTGCCATAGGTCAATGACCATTGAGTGTGAGACATTCTGTCTCACGGGTACAGGATAGAGCTCACTTCTCGTCCTCCAACTCGATTCTTCAGAATTTCTCCACCTCCCGGCCGGGCCGCTGCTCTTCTGCAAACAGGGTGCACTCTATAGGCAGAAAGAGTGATGACCCCCGTTCCTCTTCAGGAACAAGGTCACGGTTTTTACCCCAAATTCTTTGCGGTACCTATAACAACGGGCCGTTCCGTCCCGTTCTGGATCTAAAAATGCTCAGCAAGCTCGTGGACACCAGGCGGTTCCGGATGGAATCCCTCCGCCATGTCATCGCCTCAAGGTCCCAAGGATATTTCCTAGCATCATTAGGCATCAAGGATGCTTATCCACACGTGCCGATTGATCCAGAGCACTAGCGTTTCTACGCTTCGTTATAGGAGACGAACACCCTCTGTTCGTAGCTCTACCTTCCGGCTAGCGACAGTCCAACTGGTCTTCGCCAAGGTCGGGGCAGCAGTAGTCACAGTCCTGCACTCTCAGGGTCACTCTGTGGTCCCGTATTTAGACGATCTACTTGTCAAGGCACTCTCTTAGGAAACATGCCAACACTGCCCGAACGTTGCGCTGGAGACTCTCTAGAGTTTTGGGTGGATCATCAACTTTTTAAAGTCAGATCCGACCCCGACCCTATCGATAACATATCTAGGCATAGAGTTTCTTACTCTCTCAGCGATAGTGAAGCTGCCGCTAGACAAACAGCATTCACTACGGGCTGCAAGCTCTTCTTTAAGAACCAGTCGCACACATTGAGACGCCTCATGCACTTCCTACGTAAGATGGTAGCAATGGAGGCAGTTCCTTTCGCGCAGTTTTACTGCGTCCACTACAATGGGACATTCTCCGCCAATGGGACGAGGAGTCGACGTCCCTCAACAGAGTCGTCGTTCTTTCTCAGGCGGCCAAGGAATCTCTACGGTAGTGGCTTCTTCTCACCTCTTGGTCAAAAAGAAGGTCCTTCCTATCCCCGTCCTGGGCGATAGTTACGACAGACGCGAGTCTATCAGGGTGGGGAGCAGTTTTTCTCCACTACAGCGCTCAGGGTACGTGGACTCAGCAAGAGTCCACTCTTCAGATCAATGTTCTGGAACACAGAGCAGTGTATCTTGCCCTACAATCCTTCCAACAGCGGCTGGAAAGCAAGCATATCCGACTTCAGTCGGACAGCTCCACAGCGGTGGCATACATCAACCACCAAGGAAGAACGCGCAACCGGCAAGCCTTCCAGGAAGTCCGGCAGGTTCTGATGTGGGTGGAAGACGCGGCATCCACCATATCCACAATTCACATCCCAAGTGTGGAAACTAGGAAGCTGACTTCCTAAGTCGCTGAGGTGTGGCCGAAAGAGTATGGTCTCCTCACCCGGACGGGTTTCAGGAGATCTGGCGCCGCTGACAGAGGCCGGACGTCGATCTAATGGCGTCACGGCACAACAACAATGTGCCAGCTTCATGGCACGGTTTCACAATCATCGAGCTCTGGCGGCAAACGCCTTAGTTCAGCATTGGTCGCAGTTCCAGCTACCTTAGGTGCCACCTCTGGCATTGTTGCCCAGAGTACTGCGCTAGATCAAGACCGACTGCGGCCGCGCCATCCTCGTCGCTACAAATTGGCCGAGGATGTTGTGGTACTCGGTTCTGTGGTGCCTCACGGTAGGCTAACCGGGGGCACTACCAGACCAATCAGACTGGCTGTCTCAAGGGCCATTCTTCCATTTGAATTCTACGGCCCTCAACCGGATGGTGTGGCATTGAGTCCTGGAACCTAGTGTCGTCAGGATTACCTCAGGACGTGGTTGCCACCATGAGACAGGCTAGCATACCAACGTCCGCCAAGATTGACCACAGGACGTGGAAGATGTTCTTATCTCGGTGCTCGGCGCAGGGTGTTTCTCCCTGGCCGGTTGCATCGTCTATGTTTCCTTCCTTCCTGCAATCTAGGTAGGAAAATGGGTTGTCGCTCAGTTCCCTTTAGGGACAAGTCTCAGCGCTATCTGTATTTTTTCAGAAACGACGACTTCCTCAGGTACGCACGTTCCTACGGGGAGTTTGTCTTCTCAGCACTCCGTACAAGCGGCCGTTAGAGCCCTGAGATCTGAACAAGGTTCTAATTGCTCTCCAGATGCCGCCTTTCGAGCCTTTGAAGGATGTCTCCCTTCCCGTTTTTTCACGGGAAGTGGCCTTCTAGTAACGGTCTCGTCTCTTAGGAGAGTTTCCGAGCTAGCAACGCTCTCATACAAACTCCCTTCCTGGTCCTTCACCAGGACAGGGTAGTTCTGCGTCCGGTTCCGGAATTTCTCCCTAAGGTGGTATCCCATTTTCATATCAATCAGGATATCACCTCACCTTCTTTGTGTCCTCGTCCAGTCCATCAATTTCAGAAAGATTTGCATCTGTTGGTTCTGGTGAGAGCACTCAGGTTCTACTTCCCGCATGGCGCTCCTGCGCCACCCGGATGCACTCTTTGTCCTTGTCGCTGGTCGGCGTAAACAGTCGCAAGCTTCCAGATCCACCCTTGCTCGGGGGCTCGAGGAACCAATTCTTGAAACCTACAGTTCTACTGGGCTTCTGGTTCTCTCAAGGCCGAAGGCCCATTCTACCAGAGCCGTGGGTGCATCCTGGGCATTACGGCACCAGGCTACGGCTCAGCAGGTGTGTCAGGCACCCACCTGGTCGAGTCTACTTACTTTTACCAAGCATTATCAGATGCATACCTACGCTTCGGCAGACGCCAGCCTAGGTAGATAAGTCATTCAGGCGGCGGTTGGCCACCTGTAGGAGAGGGCCGTTTGACGGCCCTATCATGAGGTATTCTTTTACCCACCCAGGGATTGCTTTTGGACATCCCAATTGTCTGGGTCTCCCAATGGAGCGACAAAGAAGAAGGGAATTTTGTTTACTTACCGTAAATTCCTTTTCTTCTAGCTCCAATTGGGAGACCCAGCACCCGCCCTGTTTTCTCGGGGTTTTTCTGTTTTTTCGGGTACACATGTTGTTCATGTGGTATGGTTCAGTTCTCCGATGTTTCCTCGGATTGAATTGGTCTTTAAACCAGTTATTGGCTTTCCTCCTTCTTGCTTTGGCACTAAAACTGGTGAGCCAGTGATCCCACTGGGGGTGTATAGCCAGAAGGGGAGGGGCCTTACACTTTTAAGTGTAATACTTTGTGTGGCCTCCAGAGGCAATAGCTATACACCCAATTGTCTGGGTCTCCCAATTGGAGCTAGAAGAAAAGGAATTTACGGTAAGTAAACAAAATTCCCTTCTTTGTCCTCATCCGGTTCACCGGTATGAAAAGGACTTGCGTTTGCTAGATCTGGTGAGAGCACTCAGAATCTACATTTCCCGCACGGCGCCCATGCGCCGTTCCGATGCACTTTTTGTCCTTGTCGCTGGTCCGCGCAAGGGGTTGCAGGCTTCTAAAGCCACCCTGGCTCGATGGATCAAAGAACCAATTCTAGAGGCCTACCGTTCTGCGGGGCTTCCGGTTCCTTCAGGGCTAAAAGCCCACTCAACCAGAGCCGTGGGTGCGTCCTGGGCATTACGACACCAGGCTTCGGCTCAACAAGTGTGCCAGGCAGCTACCTGGTCGAGTCTGCACACTTTCACCAAGCATTATCAGGTGCATACCTATGCTTCGGCGGATGCCAGCTTAGGTAGAAGAGTCCTGCAGGCGGCAGTGACACCCCCGTAGGGGAGGGCTGTTTTGCAGCTCTAACATGAGGTATCTCTTTACCCACCCAGGGACAGCTTTTGGACGTCCCAATCGTCTGGGTCTCCCAATAGAGCGCTGAAGAAGGGAATTTTGTTACTTACCGTAAATTCCTTTTCTTCTAGCTCTTATTGGGAGACCCAGCACCCGCCCTGTTGTCCTTCGGGATTTTTTTGTTGTTTGCGGGTACACATGTTGTTCATGTTGAACGGTTTTTCAGTTCTCCGACGTTATTCGGAGTTAATTTGTTTAAACCAGTTATTGGCTTCCTCCTTCTTGCTTTGGCACTAAAACTGGAGAACCCGTGATACCACGGGGGGGGTATAGCCAGAGGGGGAGGGGCCTTGCACTTTTTAGTGTAGTGCTTTGTGTGGCCTCCGGAGGGCAGTAGCTATACCCCAATCGTCTGGGTCTCCCAATAAGAGCTAGAAGAAAAGGAATTTACGGTAAGTAACAAAATTCCCTTCTTTGTACATTGTTTGCAGTGCTCCTGCAGGAAGGACATGGTGAAAATCTCCATGGACGTCTTTGTGCACAAGTTCCAACCTGAGAGATATAAACTCTGGAAGGCCGGAAAGGATTTCACTGCTATCGACCACTCGCTGCCCACCCCAGAAGCTGCTGAATTTGCAGATGATCAACAGGCCGACACAGATCAAAAGAAAAGGTCCGTTAAAAATAAGTCCACCCACCCTTTTCCTCCAAAGCACAGGTATTGATCTGATATAATTAGGCTTACCTTCTGGCGATCTGTCCAGACGAGCCTTTTACATACTATAGATGTCTGTTAATATCACACAAGATGAACTCAAAAATGTGTATCCGCTACTGGTCAGTGTAGTGATGCCGATCTATATTACATGGGCATGCGCATTAGTTGACAGTGTTTTATATGGGGTTTTTGGTTAGGTTTTTTCTTCTTTTTAGGGTTGGCTCATGTGACCATAGAGGAATGTGTGTGGTTTTGTTTTTTTTTTTTTTTTTTTTTTTTCTTTGTCGCTCCATTGGGAGACCCAGACAATTGGGTGTATAGCTATGCCTCCGGAGGCCACACAAAGTATTACACTAAAAGTGTAAAGCCCCTCCCCTTCAGCCTATACACCCCCCGTGCTCACGGGCTCCTCAGTTTTTATGCTTTGTGCGAAGGAGGCAGACATCCACGCATAGCTCCACAGCTTGGTCAGCAGCAGCTGCTGACTAGGTCGGATGGAAGAAAAGAGGGCCCATAACAGGGCCCCCAGCATGCTCCCTTCTCACCCCACTTTGTCGGCGGTGTTGTTAAGGTTGAGGTACCCATTGCGGGTACACAGGCAGGAGCCACATGCTGTTTTCCTTCCCCATCCCTTAATGGGCTCTGGGTGAAGTGGGATCCAGATCGGTCTCTAGGCACTGGGACCGTGCTCCCTCCGCAGCCCCTGGGAATCTGCAGGATAGGAGCTGGGTATCGTCAGGGACAAGGCCCTCCTACTATGAGGTACTCTGTGTCCCCGTGGGGACCGCGCATGGAGCGCTGGTGCCATACACATTACAGCACTGCTGGGTGTGTTAGTGCGCCGGGCATGGAGCGCTTGGGCCAGACACTTTCCAGCTCTGCTGGGTGTGTTAGTGCGCCGGACATGGAGCGCTTGTGCCAGGCACTTTCCAGCGCTGCTGGGTGTGTTAGTGCGCCGGACATGGAGCGCTTGTGCCAGACACTTTCCAGCACTGCTGGAGGTGTTCGTGCGCCGGGGGACTACCGCGCGGCCGCGCTTATAACTTTAGCCCCCGGCTTCTGCGGCCTAGTGTCGTTTATTCCCGCCCACAGGCCTGCCAGTCAGGGGAGGGGCGGGACGCTGCACGGTTCGTCAGCGGAGGGCTGGAGCATACCTTAGTATCCTCCGCCCTCCTCACTCAGTACAGTGGGGCACTGGATTCCCGCACTTTTCTTGGGCACGCCCACGGTCTCCTCCTCCCCACAGAACGCCGGCAGCCATTCCTGTCAGCGATTCAGACGCTGGAGAGGAGAGACAACACAGGGAGACCCAGGCAGGGAATCTGGTGACCACACAACCGCTCTGAGCGGTCGGTAAGCAGCACCTGTGGTGCTGGCCCCACTGAGTACCGAAGTGTATATATATGTATATATATATATATATATATATATATATATATATATATATATATATATATATATATATATATATATATATATATATATATATATATATATATATATATATATATATATATATATATATATATATATATATATATATATATATATATATATATATATATATATATATATATATATATATATATATGCTTATAGGCTATACATTGCACTGTACGGTCGCTCTGTTGATTTTTGGCTATATACCCTCCTGGTTGTTCTCAGAGGAGACAACATGTCGTCTGCAAAAAGCAAGGGTGCCAAAGCACAGGCGTACTTTGCAACCTGTACCTCATGTACAGCTGTACTACCGGCAGGTTCCACTGACCCTCATTGTGTGCAATGCTCTGCCCCTGTGGCACTTACTCAGCCGGAGCCTCTGCTACAGGTGGCCCAGGTGGATCCACCTGCTACCACTGTCCAGGTGACAGGGACGGAGTTTGCAGCCTTTGCTGACAAACTGTCTGAGACTATGGATAAATGGTCTGCTAAAATACTGGAAGCATTGCAGTCCAGACCGATGATTCATCCCCCTCAATTGGAACAGCAAAGTGCCCCGGGGGTAACCCATAGGTCCCAGGGTGAGGTCTCTGACACGGACCGCAGTCCCAGGCCGCCCAAGCGGGGTCGCTGGGAAATTCCTTCCACTTCATCACACTGTTCAGGGTCCCAGCAGGGTGACTCTCTGGAGGATGAAGCGGAGGTATCAGCTCAGGATTCTGATCCTGAAGCCGCTCTCAACCTAGACACACCTGAAGGTGACGCAGTAGTGAATGACCTTATAGCGACCATCAATCAGGTGTTGGATATTTCTCCCCCAGCTCCTCCAATTGAGGAGTCTGCTTCTCAAAAGAAATTCCGTTTCAGGTTTCCAAAGCGTACATTAAATATGTTTCTGGATCACTCTGACTTCAGAGAGGCAATCCAGAAAAACCGAGACTGTCCAGACAAGCGTTTTTCCAAGCGCCTTAAGGACACACGTTATCCCTTTCCCCCCCCCCCACCCCCCCACCCCCGAGGTTGTCAAGGGCTGGGCGCAGTGTCCTAAGGTGGATCCTCCAATCTCCAGACTGGCGGCTAGATCCATAGTTGCAGTGGAAGATGGGGCTTCACTCAAAGATGCCACTGACAGACAGATGGAACTATGGTTGAAATCCATCTATGAAGCTATAGGCGCGTCTTTTGCCCCAGCATTCGCTGCCGCATGGGCACTCCAAGCTATCTCAGCTTGTCAGGCGCAGATTCATGCAGTAACACGTACATCTGGCCCGCAAGTGATGTCCTTAACCAATCAGGCGTCGGCGTTTGCGTCCTACGCCATTAATGCTATCCTGGACTCTGCGAGCCGTACGGCGGTGGCATCCGCCAACTCGGTGGTACTCCGCAGGGCCATGTGGCTACGTGAATGGAAGGCAGACTCTGCTTCCAAAAAGTTCTTAACCGGTTTGCCATTTTCTGGCGACCGCTTGTTTGGTGAGTGATTGGATGAAATCATTAAACAATCCAAGGGAAAGGATTCATCCTTACCCCAGTCCAAACCAAACAGACCTCAACCACGGAAAGTACAATTGAGGTTTCGGTCCTTTCGGACCGCGGGCAGATCTCAATTTTCCTCGTCCAAAAGGCCTCAGAAAGATCAGAGGAACTCCGATGCATGGCGGTCTAAGTCACGTCCTAAAGACCGCCGGAGGAACCGCTCCCAAAGCGGCCTCCTCATGACTTTCGGCCTCCCCAAACCGCATCCTCGGTCGGTGGCAGGCTTTCCCGCTTTTGCGACACCTGGCTGCCACAAGTAAAAGACCGTTGGGTGAGAGACATTCTGTCTCACGGTTACAGGATAGAGTTCAGCTCTCGTCCCCCGACTCGTTTCTTCAGAACATCTCCACCCCCCGACAGAGCCGAGGCTCTTATGCAGGCGGTGGGCACCCTGAAGGCGGAAGGAGTGGTGATCCCGGTTCCTCTTCAGCAACGGGGTCACGGTATTTACTCCAACTTGTTCGTGGTGCCAAAAAAGGACGGATCCTTCCGTCCCGTTCTGGACCTAAAGCTGCTCAACAAGCATGTGAAAACCAGGCGGTTTCGGATGGAATCGCTCCGCTCCGTCATCGCCTCAATGTCCCAAGGAGATTTCCTGGCATCAATAGACATCAAAGATGCTTATCTCCACGTACCGATTGCACCAGAGCATCAGCGCTTCCTGCGCTTCGCCATAGGGGACGAACACCTTCAGTTCGTGGCACTACCTTTTGGCCTGGCAACAGCCCCACGGGTCTTCACCAAGGTCATGGCAACAGTGGTGGCAATCCTACACTCGCAGGGACACTCGGTGATCCCTTACTTAGACGATCTACTTGTCAAGGCACCCTCTCAAGGGCCATGCCAACACAGCCTGAACATTGCTCTGGAAACTCTCCAGAGATTCGGGTGGATCATCAATTTTCCAAAGTCAAATCTGACACCGGCCCAATCACTGACATATCTTGGCATGGAGTTTCATACTCTCTCAGCGATAGTGAAGCTTCCGCTGAACAAACAGCGTTCACTACAGACAGGGGTGCAATCTCTCCTTCATGGTCAGTCACACCCCTTGCGGCGCCTCATGCACTTCCTAGGGAAGATGGTAGCAGCAATGGAGGCAGTTCCTTTTGCGCAGTTTCATCTGCGCCCACTTCAATGGAACATTCTCCGCAAATGGGACAGGAAGTCGACGTCCCTCGACAGGAACGTCTCCCTTTCTCGGGCAGCCAAAGCTTCCCTTCAGTGGTGGCTTCTCCCCACTTCTCTGTCGAAGGGGAAATCCTTCCTACCCCCATCCTGGGCTGTGGTCACGACGGACGCGAGCCTGTCAGGGTGGGGAGCGGTCTTTCTCCACCACAGGGCTCAGGGGACTTGGACTCAGACAGAGTCCTCCCTTCAGATCAATGTTCTGGAGATGAGGGCAGTGTATCTTGCCCTAAAGGCGTTCCAGCCGTGGCTGGAAGGCAAACAGATCCGAATTCAGTCGGACAACTCCACAGCGGTGGCATACATCAACCACCAAGGCGGGACACGCAGTCGGCAAGCCTTCCTGGAAGTTCGGCGGATTCTGCTGTGGGTGGAAGCCACAGCCTCCACCATATCCGCAGTTCACATCCCGGGCGTAGAAAACTGGGAAGCAGACTTTCTCAGTCGCCAGGGCATGGACGCAGGGGAATGGTCCCTTCACCCGGACGTGTTTCAGGAGATCTGTTGCCGCTGGGGCATGCCGGACGTCGACCTAATGGCGTCTCGGCACAACAACAAGGTCCCGACGTTCATGGCACGGTCTCAAGATCACAGAGCTCTGGCGGCAGACGCCTTAGTTCAGGATTGGTCGCAGTTTCAACTCCCTTATGTGTTTCCTCCGCTGGCACTGTTGCCCAGAGTTACGCAAGATCAGGGCCGACTGCCGCCGCACCATCCTCGTCGCTCCAGACTGGCCGAGGAGGTCGTGGTACCCGGATCTGTGGCATCTCACGGTCGGCCAACCGTGGGCACTGCCAGACCGACCAGACTTGCTGTCTCAAGGGCCGTTTTTCCATTTGAATTCTGCGGCCCTGAACCTGACTGTGTGGCCATTGAGTCCTGGATCCTAGCGTCTTCAGGATTATCTCAAGACGTCATTGCCACCATGAGACAGGCTAGGAAACCAACGTCCGCCAAGATCTACCACAGGACGTGGAAAATATTCCTGTCGTGGTGCTCTGCTCAGGGTGTTTCTCCCTGGCCGTTTACCTTGCCCACTTTTCTGTCCTTCCTTCAATCCGGATTAGAAAAGGGTTTGTCACTAGGCTCCCTTAAGGGACAAGTCTCTGCGCTCTCTGTCTTTTTTCAGAAGCGCCTAGCCAGACTTCCACAGGTACGCACGTTCCTGCAGGGGGTTTGTCACTTCGTCCCTCCTTACAAGCGTCCGTTAGAACCCTGGGATCTGAACAGGGTGCTGATGGTTCTTCAGAAACCACCGTTCGAGCCAATGAGGGATATCTCTCTCTCACGCCTTTCGCAGAAGGTGGTTTTCCTAGTAGCAGTCACTTCGCTTTGGAGAGTGTCTGAGCTAGCAGCGCTGTCATGCAAAGCCCCCTTCCTGGTGTTTCACCAGGACAAGGTGGTTCTGCGTTTGGTTCCGGACTTTCTCCCTAAGGTGGTATCCCCCTTTCATCTCAATCAGGATATCTCCTTACCCTCTTTTTGTCCTCATCCAGTTCACCAATGTGAAAAGGATTTGCACCTGTTAGATCTGGTGAGAGCACTCAGATTCTACATTTCTCGTACGGCGCCCCTGCGCCGCTCGGATGCACTCTTTGTCCTTGTCGCTGGCCAGCGTTAAAGGAAACAAGCTTCCAAATCAACCCTGGCTCGGTGGATCAAGGAACCAATTCTCGAGGCTTATCGTTCCTCCGGGCTTCCGGTTCCCTCAGGGCTAAAGGCCCATTCTACTAGGGCCGTGGGTGCGTCCTGGGCATTGCGGCACCGGGCGACGGCTCAGCAGGTGTGTCAGGCGGCTACCTGGTCGAGCCTGCATACTTTCACGAAACACTATCAGGTGCATACCTATGCTTCGGCAGATGCCAGCCTAGGTAGGCGAGTCCTTCAGGCGGCGGTTGCCCACCTGTAGGACGGAGCCGGTTGCGGCTCTATTATGAGGTATTATTTACCCACCCAGGGACTGCTTTTGGACGTCCCAATTGTCTGGGTCTCCCAATGGAGCGACAAAGAAGGGAATTTTGTTTACTTACCGTAAATTCCTTTTCTTCTAGCTCCAATTGGGAGACCCAGCACCCGCCCCTGTTTTTTGTATACACATGTTGTTCATGTTGAATGGTTTCAGTTCTCCGATATTCCTTCGGATTGAATTTACTTTAAACCAATTATAATTCTTTTTCCTCCTTCTTGCTTTTGCACCAAAACTGAGGAGCCCGTGAGCACGGGGGGTGTATAGGCAGAAGGAGAGGGGCTTTACACTTTTAGTGTAATACTTTGTGTGGCCTCCGGAGGCATAGCCTATACACCCAATTGTCTGGGTCTCCCAATTGGAGCTAGAAGAAAAGGAATTTACGGTAAGTAAACAAAATTCCCTTCTTTGTTTTTTGTTTTTTTTTTTCTTCTTCTGCCCATTTTGAGATAGATGAATATAACGCACGGTATTTGTAATTTAGTTTGTGTGTTGTTGGGTTTTGTATTTTATTATTATTTATTATTATTATTAGGTCCTATAAATTATTACTATAAATATTAGAGTGTGTGTGTGTGTGTGTGTGTGTGTGTGTGTGTGTTTTTGTTTGGAGTGTTTTTGATATGTCAAGTTTTTATTTTGGGCAATAGCCCTTTAAAGGAAAGTTTTTAATATTTATACCAGTGCAATTTATAATACAGCAATCAAACAGTTTTAGGCTGTGTGCATACGCTGCGTGGGTTTTTTTTTTTTTTTTTTTTTGGTATTTTTGTTTTGTTTTTTTCCCTCTCACAGATTTTAGTCAATACTGCTGGGAAAAACACATCCCAGCAGTCTATGGGAATCCTGAAGTGCTGTGCACAGATTTATGTGCAAGAAAAAGAAAATGCACCAAACAATTTGTCAATTGTTTCTGCATTATTTATTTTATTTATTTTTATTTTTTTTTTTAACTCATTTGAGAATCCCAGTGCATGCTGGGGTACTAAAACAAAACCTAATCGGGGGCATAGACTGTAGTTACTGCTCCCTCCCTAAGACAAAGCATCATCAGTGATGATATAGATGGGGGTTTAGGAGGAAAATTACTTTGCATAATCCCTGTCATTTGTCCTGTATTGCAGATTAAGGCTATGTGCGCACTAGGCGTTTTTGCCGCGTTTTTAGCGGCGTTTTTTACCGCGTTTTTGTGCTGAAAACGCAGTGACATTGCTTCCCCAGCAATGTCAATGGGTTTTCAGAAGTGCTGTCCTCACACAGCGTTTTTTTTTTAGCTGCGTTTTTGTGGTGACCACAAAAACGCAGCATGTCAATTATTTCTGCGTTTTCCACTGCGTTTTTCACTCATTGAATTCAATGAGATGTTAAAAACGCAATGAATAACGCATATAGCCGCGTTTCTATGACTAAAAACGCAGCTATACACGCAAGGGGTGGGCACTACAGTGACGTGTACAGGAAGAGGATTCCTTCTGTTGGTAAACAAAGAAGCGTGAATCCTCCCGGTACAGTCACCGCTGCCTCCACCTCCCGTCCGGTGCATGTCAGCTCCGTGCGGCGCCATGTCTGGGCGGGAGGTGGAGGCAGCGGCAAAAACCAAAGTGAACAGTAGAAAAAAAAAATGTCATATACTCACCTATCCGCAGGGTCCTGGTGCCATGCCCGCTCCCATCTCCTCCCGGTCCCGCCGCTCTGGCTGTGTGCAGTCTCCCCGGGGCAGGACCTTGCTTACAGGACCTGGCGGTGGATCACCTGATGCAGTCACCTGACGCATCAGCTGATCGTAGTCTCGCCGGCTTTTTCGGCCGGCTATCAGCTGATCCTGCCGTCAGGGGACTTCATCAGCTGATTACCGGCAGCGATCGTATAGGATCAGACTCCTGTCCAATCGATCGCTCCAGGAGCTGCCGGTAATCAGCACAGCACATAAGTGAGTATTTTTTTTTTTTTTTTTTTTTTCTACTGATGCATCAGCTGATTGTATAATCGGCTTTTATACAATCAGCTGATGTGTGATGGGATTCAGGCACTTGATCCTGACACATCATCTGATCGCTTTGCCTTCCAGCAAACCGATCAGATGATATTGGATCCTGATTGGACGGCGCGGGACCCTGACCCAGGATTACTGCGGAGGGGGGTTTATTTCAATAAAGATGGAGTCACTAATTATGTTGTGTTTTATTTCTAATAAAAATATTTTTCTCTGTGTTGTGTTTTTTTTTATCATTACTAGAAATTCATGGTGGCCATGTCTAATATTGGCGTGACACCATGAATTTCGGGCTTAGGGCTAGCTGATAATATAGCTAGCCCTAACTCCATTATTACCTAGCTAGCCACCCGTCACCAGGGCAGCTAGAAGAGTTGGATACAGCGCCAGAAGATGGCGCTTCTATGAAAGCGCCATTTCTTCGGCGCTCTATTGGGAGACCCAGACGATTGGGTGTATAGCACTGCCTCCGGAGGCCACACAAAGCAATTACACTAAAAAGTGTAAGGCCCCTCCCCTTCTGGCTATACACCCCCAGTGGGATCACTGGCTCACCAGTTTTTCTGCTTTGTGCGAAGGAGGTCAGACATCCACGCATAGCTCCACTGTTTGTAGTCAGCAGTAGCTGCTGGCTATATCGGATGGAAGAAAAGAGGGCCCATATGGGGCCCCCAGCATGCTCCCTTCTCACCCGCGGTGGTGCTTGTAAGGTTGAGGTACCTATTGCTGGTACAGAGGCTGGAGCCCACATGCTGTTTTCCTTCCACATCCCCTGGAGGGCTCTGTGGAAGTGGGATCTTGCCGGCCCCCAAGCCCTGGGGCCGGGCTCCATCCACAGACCCAGAGAACCTGCTGGATTTGGAGCGGGAGTGCCGTTCAGGGACAAGGCCCTGCAACTTTCAGGTACTCTGTGTCCCCGGCAGGCACGGACACTCTCAAGGCTTGCTGAGCGTTATAGTGCGCCGGGGACAGTAGCGCTGTGCGCTGGGGTTAGGTCACTGCAGCTTTGAGTGACGTTACATGTTGGGGAACTACTGCGCCGACCGCTACTGGAGCGGCGGCGCAGCTGCGACTTGTGGTGCGCCGGGGACTTTGCGCCGACCGCGCTTTTACGGCGGCGGCGCTTCTAACTTTAGCCCCCGGCTTCTGCGGCCTAGCGCCGCTTCGTTCCCGCCCCCACCCTGTCAATCAGGGTAGGGGAGAGACGCTGCTCAATTGGCAGCGCCGAGGGCTGGAGCTTTATTTACATGCTCCAGCCCTCTCACTAGGCACAGTGGGAAGCAGGCTTCCCGCTCTTCGTCTGTATACGCCCAGGGCCCGCCCCCCCTCTCCACAAGGACGCCGGCAGCCATTACACATGCGGTCTGGCTGGGGAAAGGCAGCAGGCTCTGGGAGACCCAGACTAAAGGGATTTCGGCGACCACACACCCGCTCCTAAGCGGGCGGTAAGCTGCACTTTAGTGCTGGCCCCACTAGTGCCTCAGTGTTATATTAGTGTACTTTTTTCTTGGTACTATATATATATATATATATATATATATATATATATATATATATATATATATATATATATATATATATATAATTTGCACTGTAAGGTCGCTTCTTGGCTGGACACCCTGTACTGCTCTGAGGAGGCAGCAACATGGCATCCGCAAAACGCAAGGGTGCCAAGGCACAGGCTGTGTACACTGTTTGTACTGCATGTGGGGCTAATCTACCAGCAGGCTCCAACGACTCTCATTGTGTGCAATGTTCAGTCCCAGTGGCACTTCGTCAGCCAGAGCCTATGGTGGTAGTGGCCCAGGCAGAGACGCCTGTGAACCCTGCCCCGGTGACGGGGACAGACTTTGCAGTTTTTGCTGATAAAATGTCTGTGACTATGACAAAAATCCTGGAGACCTTGCAGTCCAGGCCAGTTGCTCAGACCATGGACACTGCTGTGTCTATGCTCTCCGGTCCCCCTCAGTTGGAACTAATCCGTACTTCAGGGGGGTCTCAAGCATCACAGGCTGAAGTCTCTGACTCAGATGACAGTCCCAGGCAGCCTAAGCGAGCTCGCTGGGAAAGACCCTCCACGTCATCACACTGCTCAGGGTCTCAGCGAGAAGAGTCTCTCTGTGATGAGACTGAGGACGGTGATCAGGATTCTAATCCTGAGGCCCCTCTCAATCTGGATGCTCCTGATGGTGACGCCATGGTTAATGACCTTATATCGGCAATTAATAGACTGTTGGATATTTCTCCCCCAGCCCCTTCTGCAGAGGAGGCAGCTGCACAGCAGGAGAAGTTCCATTTCCTATATCCCAAGCGTAAATTAAGTGCTTTTTTGGACCACTCTGACTTCAGAGAATCGATCCAGAAACACGACGCTCATCCAGACAAGCGTTTCTCTAAACGTTCTAAGGATACCCGTTATCCTTTTCCCTCTGAGGTGGCCAAACGCTGGACCCAGTGTCCAAAGGTGGATCCCCCAATTTCCAAGCTTGCGGCTAGGTCCATAGTCGCAGTAGAGGATGGCGCTTCACTTAAAGATGCACGACAGACAGATGGACCTTTGGTTGAAATCTGTCTATGAAGCTATCGGCGCGTCGTTTGCTCCAGCATTCGCGGCCGTGTGGGCACTCCAAGCTATTTCAGCTGGTTTAGCACAGGTGGATGCTTTCATACATCCAGCAGTGCCGCAAGTGGCGTCCCTAACTTCGCAAATGTCTGCGTTTGCGACCTATGCTATCAATGCTGTCCTAGAATCTACGAGCCGTACCGCTATGGCGTCCGCCAATTCTGTGGTTTTGCGCAGAGCCTTGTGGTTAAAGGACTGGAAAGCAGATGCTGGTTCCAAAAATGCTTAACCAGCTTGCCATTATCTAGAGACAGACTGTTTGGTGAGCCATTGGCTGAAATCATAAAACAGTCCAAGGGTAAGGACTCTTCCTTACCACAGCCCAGAGCAAGTAAACCTCAACAGAAAAAGTGGCAGTCGAGGTTTCGGTCCTTTCGAGGCTCGGGCAAGGCCCAATTCTCCTCGTCCAAAAGGACTCAGAAAGAACAAGGGAGCTCAGATTCCTGGCGGGCTCACTCACGCCCCAGGAAAGCAAATGGAGGAACCGCTTCCAAAGCGGCTACCTCATGACTTTCGGCCTCCTCCCTCCGCATCCTCGGTCGGTGGCAGGCTCTCCCGCTTTTGCGACATTTGGCTGTCACAGGTCAAAGACCGGTGGGTAACAGACATTCTGTCTCGCGGGTACAGAATCGAGTTCAGTTCTCGGCCTCCACTTCGGTTCTTCAGAACCTCCCCACACCCCAACCGAGCAGATGCCCTGCTGCAGGCGGTGGACTCTCTAAGAGCAGAAAGAGTCGTGATCCCTGTCCCCCCTCAGGAACGGGGGCGAGGATTTTACTCCAATCTCTTTGTGGTTCCAAAAAAGGACGGCTCCTTCCGTCCTGTTCTGGACCTAAAACTGCTCAACAAGCATGTGAACGCCAGGCGGTTCCGGATGGAATCCCTCCGCTCAGTCATTGCCTCAATGTCTCAAGGAGATTTCCTAGCATCAATAGACATCAAAGATGCTTATCTCCACGTGCCGATTGCTACAGAGCACCAATGCTTTCTACGCTTCGTGATAGGAGACGACCATCTTCAGTTCGTAGCTCTGCCATTTGGTCTGGCGACAGCCCCTCGGGTGTTCACCAAGATCATGGCGGCAGTGGTAGCAGTCTTGCACTCTCACGGACACTCTGTGATCCCTTACTTGGACGATCTACTGGTCAAGGCACCCTCTCAAGAGGCATGCCAACTCAGCCTGAATGTTGCACTGGAGACTCTCCAGGCGTTCGGGTGGATCATCAACTTCCCAAAGTCAAATCTGTCACCGACCCAATCACTAACGTATCTTGGCATGGAGTTTCATACTCTCCCAGCGATAGTGAAGCTTCCGCTGGACAAGCAGCAGTCTCTACAGACAGGGGTGCAGGCTCTCCTTCAAAGTCAGTCGCACTCCTTAAGACGCCTCATGCACTTCCTCGGGAAGATGGTGGCGGCAATAGAGGCGGTTCCGTTTGCGCAGTTTCATCTGCGCCCACTTCAATGGGACATTCTCCGCCAATGGGACGGGAAGTCAACTTCCCTGGACAGGAAAGTCTCCCTTTCCCAGACGGCCAAAGACTCTCTGCAGTGGTGGCTTCTTCCCACCTCATTATCACAGGGAAGATCCTTCCTACCACCGTCTTGGGCGGTGGTCACGACAGACGCGAGTCTGTCAGGGTGGGGAGCAGTCTTTCTCCACCACAGGGCTCAGGGTACGTGGTCTCAGCAGGAGTCCACCCTTCAGATCAATGTTCTGGAAATCAGAGCAGTGTATCTTGCCCTACTAGCCTTCCAGCAGTGGCTGGAAGGAAGGCAGATCCGAATTCAGTCGGACAACTCCACAGCGGTGGCATACATCAACCACCAAGGGGGGACACGCAGTCGGCAAGCCTTCCAGGAAGTCCGGCGGATTCTGATGTGGGTGGAAGCCACAGCCTCCACCATATCCGCAGTTCACATCCCCGGCGTAGAAAACTGGGAAGCAGACTTCCTCAGTCGCCAGGGCATGGACGCAGGGGAATGGTCTCTTCACCCAGACGTGTTTCAGGAAATCTGTCGCCGCTGGGGGGTGCCGGACGTCGACCTAATGGCGTCACGGCACAACAACAAGGTCCCAACCTTCATGGCACGGTCTCGCGATCAAAGAGCGCTGGCGGCAGACGCCCTAGTGCAAGATTGGTCGCAGTTCCGGCTCCCTTATGTGTTTCCACCTCTGGCACTCTTGCCCAGAGTGCTACGCAAGATCAGATCCGATTGCAGCCGCGTCATACTTGTCGCCCCAGACTGGCCGAGGAGGGCGTGGTATTCGGATCTGTGGCAGCTCACGGTCGGCCAACCGTGGGCACTCCCAGACCGACCAGACTTACTGTCCCAAGGGCCGTTTTTCCATCGGAATTCTGCGGCCCTGAACCTGACTGTGTGGCCATTGAGTCCTGGATCCTAACGTCTTCAGGATTGTCCCAAGGGGTCGTTGCCACCATGAGACAGGCTAGGAAGCCCACGTCCGCTAAGATCTACCACAGAACGTGGAGGATATTCTTATCCTGGTGCTCTGCTCAGGGAGTGTCTCCCTGGCCATTTGCATTGCCTACCTTTCTTTCTTTCCTGCAATCTGGGTTAGAAAAAGGTTTGTCGCTCGGCTCCCTTAAAGGTCAGGTCTCGGCGCTATCCGTCTTTTTTCAGAGGCGTTTGGCACGCCTTCCTAAGGTGCGCACGTTCCTACAGGGGGTTTGCCATATCGTACCCCCGTACAAGCGGCCGTTAGATCCATGGGATCTGAACAGGGTACTAGTTGCCCTCCAGAAGCCGCCCTTCGAGCCTCTGAAGGAGGTTTCACTTTCTAGACTATCACAGAAAGTGGCTTTTCTGGTAGCGATCACATCTCTTCGGAGAGTGTCTGAGCTGGCAGCACTATCATCCAAGGCTCCCTTCCTGGTCTTCCACCAGGACAAGGTTGTGCTGCGCCCTATTCAGGAGTTTCTCCCGAAGGTGGTATCCTCTTTTCATCTTAATCAGGATATCTCTTTGCCTTCGTTTTGTCCTCATGCAGTTCATCGGTATGAGAAGGATTTACATTTGTTAGATCTGGTGAGAGCACTCAGAATCTACATTTCCCGCACGGCACCCTTGCGCCGTTCGGATGCACTCTTTGTCCTTGTCGCTGGTAAGCGCAAAGGGTCGCAGGCTTCTAAGGCCACCCTGGCTCGATGGATCAAAGAACCAATTCTTGAAGCCTACCGTTCTGCTGGGCTTCCGGTTCCATCAGGGCTGAAGGCCCATTCTACCAGAGCCGTGGGTGCATCCTGGGCATTACGACACCAGGCTACGGCTCAACAGGTGTGCCAGGCAGCTACCTGGTCGAGTCTGCACACTTTCACCAAACATTATCAGGTGCATACCTATGCTTCGGCGGACGCCAGCCTAGGTAGAAGAGTCCTGCAGGCGGCAGTTGCCTCCCCGTAGGGGAGGGCTGTCTTGCAGCTCTAACATGAGGTATTTCTTTACCCACCCAGGGACAGCTTTTGGACGTCCCAATCGTCTGGGTCTCCCAATAGAGCGCTGAAGAAGAAGGGAATTTTGTTACTTACCGTAAATTCCTTTTTCTTCTAGCTCTTATTG
The DNA here is from genome assembly GCF_048569485.1 of Anomaloglossus baeobatrachus. Taxonomy (NCBI): domain Eukaryota; kingdom Metazoa; phylum Chordata; class Amphibia; order Anura; family Aromobatidae; genus Anomaloglossus; species Anomaloglossus baeobatrachus. The sequence continues at coordinate 244,295,625 of NC_134360.1, forward strand.
GGAGACCCAGCACCCGCCCTGTTGTCCTTCGGGATTTTTGGTTTGTTTGCGGGTACACATGTTGTTCATGTTGAACGGTTTTCAGTTCTCCGATGTTACTCGGAGAGAATTTGTTTAAACCAGTTATTGGCTTTCCTCCTTCTTGCTTTTGCACTAAAACTGGTGAGCCAGTGATCCCACTGGGGGTGTATAGCCATAAGGGGAGGGGCCTTACACTTTTTAGTGTAATTGCTTTGTGTGGCCTCCGGAGGCAGTGCTATACACCCAATCGTCTGGGTCTCCCAATAAGAGCTAGAAGAAAAGGAATTTACGGTAAGTAACAAAATTCCCTTCTTTCTGGGGTGGCTGCGGGACTGCAATTCACAGCGGGGGTGCCCAGAAAGCATGGGCACCCTTCACTGTGGATTCCAATCCCCAGCTGCCTAGTTGTACCCGGCTGGACTCAAAAATTGGGCGAAGCTCACGTCATTTTTTTTTTTTAAAATTATTTCATGAAATTCATGAAATAATTTAAAAAAAAAGGGCTTCCCTATATTTTTGGTTCCCAGCCGGGTACAAATAGGCAGCTGGGGGTTGGGGGCAGCCCGTACCTGCCTGCTGTACCCGGCTAGCATACAACAATATGGCGAAGCCCATGTCATTTTTTTTTTCTTTTTGGGCAAAAAACTGCATACAGTCCTGGATGGAGGATGCTGAGCCTTGTAGTTCTGCAGCTGCTGTCTGCTCTCCTCCATACACTAGTGAATGGAGGATGCTGAGACTTGTAGTTCTGCAGCTGCTGTCTGCTCTCCTGCATACACTAGTGAATAGAGGATGCTGAGACTTGTAGTTCTGCAGCTGCTGTCTGCTCTCCTGCATACACTAGTGAATGGAGGATGCTGAGACTTGTAGTTCTGCAGCTGCTGTCTGCTCTCCTGCATACACTAGTTCTGCAGCTGTCTGCTCTCCTGCATACAATGAACATTTTGAAGAAGGAAATGACATCAGACCTTTTTTTTTTTTTTTTTTTTTTTTCATCAACAATCTTTAATGGCATTGTGCACTGATTAAAAACGCAGTGAGCAAAAACGCAGCAAAAAACGCACCAAATCGCGGCAAAAACGCATGCGTTTTTGCCGCGTTTTTTTAGCCGCGGGTGCGTTTTTTAGACAAAAACGCACATAAAAACGCAGCGTGAAAAAAACGCCTAGTGCGCACATAGCCTTAAAGTACTGGATAACCCCAGCTTAATCAATTCAAGGCCCTAATTAAAATATATGTAGTGTATACTCTCCTCCTGCCGCAGTGCTATTCCCGATATGCCGCTCTTTGTTTGCAGACTGCCTGCTGAGATGTGGAGATCTGTGATTGAGTATTAATAATTATAAAAAAAAAAAACTGAAACCTGGTAAAGCTGATAAAAAATTGCTAATGGCTTACTACAAAGGCAAGTTGGCAGTGGATGGAAGAACTCTATAGTTTGCCTTTTAAACTTATTTGGGTTTTGCTTTTTTTTTTTTTTTTTTTTTTTTTTTTTTTTTTTTTTTTTTTCTCTCCAGCGTCACCAAACAACGCATAGGAACCAAACGTCACCGGGTGTGTCTGGAGGTTCCCAAGGAGCTGAGCCAAAGCAAAGAATTTAAGGAGGAACTCTGTCCGGAGCAGTGTGACGTAGAGACCCCTTGTGCTGAAAACACAAAAGTTGAAGATGACACTGAAGCAGGTAAACACTTCTGTGAAGTGACACTGTACAAAAAAAAAAAAAAAAAAGATACTGTTCTAAAGTGATTCTTATAGAAGTGACAGGTAAAACCATTTCTCCTGGTTAACCAGCTGTACTCTCCGTTACACCAGTATTTACTCTTTTGTCTTACTTTATACTGGCTTGTTTGGGTGGCACTTTATGGCTGATGTATGTAGAGATTAGCAAATGAATTTGCAGGATCGTGGTCAGTATCCTATGGCCGCTGGACAGGAGCCCTGTGAGCCGCCTTTTCCTTGTCGCCATACTTGCCGGCTTCAATGATGACATCGTGCAGAGATCAGGAAAGGTAAAAAGCTGTCCGCAAGGCTCCATCCAGCGTCCATGAAATGCTGATCTGGACCAGGGTCCTGCAAATCAATTCGCTCATCTCTACTAGGGGGCTACGTTATTACCGCATGTCATCTAGAATTCCTTCTGTACAGTGTATATATCCTTATGAGCATTTAATATGCATGAAATTGTACTGATGTGGGGAGTGTGTATGTATGTATGTATGTATATATATGTGTGTGTGTATGTATGTACATATAATATAATATATGTATGTATGTATGTATGTATGTGTGCAATATATTAATTATATCTGTTCTTTTATACAGATGTGAATGTTTGGCACAGATGTGTGAATAAAGGTAATAGAAACTGAACTCCTATTTCTTCCTGTTTTAGGGTCTTCCGGACAGCAATTTGAAACCTTAAAAAATGTTGACGGCTATGCCACCTCAGGAACAGCCACTCCAGTCTCTAACCCCGGGAGTCCTTCCACCAGTGCAGAGAGCTCCTCTTTGTTTTCATCCCAGGACAGCTCGGGTTCATCAGATACAGACTCGGATGCTCCACGTGCATCCTCCCCTAAGAAGTCTCGCAGCATGCACAGCTATGCCAAAGGGCAAAGTAAGGCCACCATATGGAAGAAAACCAGTGCAATGGGCAGCTTTACAGAGCAGGAGCTAAAAGAGGTACATGGCAGTCATGAGAAGGTGGCATCGTCGACTGTTAGGGGGCGTTCACTAAGAGGGTTTGATTGTGATCTGATGTGGGTGAAGGGTGTCGTAAAGTAAAGCTGTATCCTTCAACTTGCAGGTGGCAGAGAATCACCTGGACTCCATTCAGGAGAATTTCAATGCCAAGAGCCGCAGACAGCCTCTCTCCAAGCTTCCCCGTTACCACCCTTTGGTGATGAAGGATAGCGGCAGTGAGGATGGTATGTGTCCGGAATAGCTGTACTTTCCAATTCAATATGAGAAGTTCGAATGCTGCAGCTGATTAACTTACTTTTTTTTTTTTCTTTGTGATCTGTAGATCAGCCAGAGCAAATGCTTATGGATGAAGAATTTGAGGAGACTGAGACATGGGCCAAACCCCTCGCTCAGCTCTGGAACAACAAACCCCCAAATTTTCAGGTGGAGCAAGAATACAATCTAGCGATGTCTCGGGTGTCTCCACACTGCTCCATCTGTTTGCTTTTCCAGACTTACTATCAGGTAGGTAAATACCAGTGGATGAGAGGCAGACTTGTATTTAATGAGTGAATTTTTGTTTTCGTTTAAATATTTCTAAAATTTTCAATTTAAATATAATGGTAAATATAACACTTTGACCAACTGGCGGCACGATACAAGCGCCTGTTGGTAAGCTTTTTACATATCGGTAGTTTACACAGACTAAAGCAAACGATCTATATTGGCTCGCTCAGTGCATATGAGCTGCCATTGTTTTGTGCCTTTTATATCACCTACATTGGTGTAATGATTAAGAGCTTTAACTGGCCAAACACATTCGATGGATGTTGTACAATGGCTTATTAGCTGACAGTGTATCCCATACACAGGAGAATTTGATTGGTGGAGTGCTCCTTTGTTCTCTGAAAAAGCCGCCATTTGACATTTGTGGTTTATCTTTGAGAGAACAATGAGATTCAGTATCCCAAAATTGTAGGTGCCCAATTGACACCTTCCCCAACCATGGCACATACAGAGTGTCGGCCACACCCGTCATCATTTGGGTTTAGCTTAAATCCTTCTGGTATGGAGGCCGTAAGTTCTAGAATTTAACACAGTTTACTGAAAGCCATGAATCAAACCTGTTCCTTTTATCCACCAGTCTGAGTGCACCGAACTGAACAAGACAGAGACCCCCATCGGATTCCACCTGAAGACTAAGCCCATTATCCCAGAGATGTGCTTCACAACCACCAGCAGCACCTCAGAGCTCAACCTGTCTGTCCCACACCTGGAGGATGATGGGACCAGTCTGCTCATAACCTGTAGAAATTGCAACGTGTGTGTTCATGCCAGTAAGTGCCACTCTGGTGACGCATGTATTTGTGCACAAAGCACCCAGTGTTATGGCCAAAACAGGGCTAATGGTAACACGCCTGTAGAGCCATGTGATTCTCTGGCAGTAGCAGGTGTAATCACTTTTTTGATCTTATGGTGTTAGTAATGTGGTCCTTGCTGTTGATAATTAACTTTTAGGAAAAAAATACTGTAAGGCTATGTGCCCACGGGCAATGTACCCGTGGAAAACCTGCGGACATATCTGGATTTTCTAGATAAATCCACAGGTTTTAGCAAATACAGACACTTCCTATGTTATCCCATGGGACATGGGGAGTGTTTGTGTCCATGCTGCAGTATGTGCGGCTGCAGAATATGCTGTGGATGTCCCGCAGCCGCACGTAACTTCATGTCAAGTATTCCTGCGGATGTCCCGCCTCTCCGCTCTGCTGTTAGAGGCCGAGACTTCCGCAGGTAAGTCGCACGAATGTCTGCAGGCTTACTGCAGATATTTTGCTGGAATCCCGCAGCATTGGATAGCTGCGGATTCCGGGGAGCAGCTGCGGTGAACATGCGGATATATCCGCGGGTACATAGAGTCCCGTGGGCACATAGCCTTAGGCTGTGTGCACACGGTGTTTGCTGCCTGCGTGTTTTTTTTTTTTTTTTTTTTATTCCCCTTTCCCTGCATTTCAATGCTGAAAGCAATGAGCAGTTCGCTGCAAAAAAAGAAGGGAATTTTGTTTACTTACCGTAAATTCCTTTTCTTCTAGCTCCAATTGGGAGACCCAGACAATTGGGTGTATAGCTATTGCCTCTGGAGGCCACACAAAGTATTACACTTAAAAGTGTAAGGCCCCTCCCCTTCTGGCTATACACCCCCAGTGGGATCACTGGCTCACCAGTTTTAGTGCCAAAGCAAGAAGGAGGAAAGCCAATAACTGGTTTAAAGACCAATTCAATCCGAGGAAACATCGGAGAACTGAACCATACCACATGAACAACATGTGTACCCGAAAAAACAGAAAAACCCAGAGAAAACAGGGCGGGTGCTGGGTCTCCCAATTGGAGCTAGAAGAAAAGGAATTTACGGTAAGTAAACAAAATTCCCTTCTTCTTTGTCGCTCCATTGGGAGACCCAGACAATTGGGATGTCCAAAAGCAATCCCTGGGTGGGTAAAAGAATACCTCATGATAGGGCCGTCAAACGGCCCTCTCCTACAGGTGGCCAACCGCCGCCTGAATGACTTATCTACCTAGGCTGGCGTCTGCCGAAGCGTAGGTATGCATCTGATAATGCCTGGTAAAAGTAAGTAGACTCGACCAGGTGGGTGCCTGACACACCTGCTGAGCCGTAGCCTGGTGCCGTAATGCCCAGGACGCACCCACGGCTCTGGTAGAATGGGCCTTCGGCCTTGAGAGAACCAGAAGCCCAGTAGAACTGTAGGTTTCAAGAATTGGTTCCTCGATCCCCCGAGCAAGGGTGGATTTGGAAGCTTGTGACTGTTTACGCCGACCAGCGACAAGGACAAAGAGTGCATCCGGGTGGCGCAGGAGCGCCATGCGGGAAGTAGAACCTGAGTGCTCTCACCAGAACCAACAGATGCAAATCTTTCTGAAATTGATGGACTGGACGAGGACACAAAGAAGGTGAGGTGATATCCTGATTGATATGAAAGTGGGATACCACCTTAGGGAGAAATTCCGGAACCGGACGCAGAACTACCCTGTCCTGGTGAAGGACCAGGAAGGGAGTTTGTATGAGAGCGTTGCTAGCTCGGAAACTCTCCTTAGAGACGAGACCGTTACTAGAAGGCCACTTCCCGTGAAAAGCGGGAAGGGAGACATCCTTCAAAGGCTCGAAAGGCGGCATCTGGAGAGCAATTAGAACCTTGTTCAGATCTCAGGGCTCTAACGGCCGCTTGTACGGAGTGCTGAGAAGACAACTCCCCGTAGGAACGTGCGTACCTGAGGAAGTCGTCGTTTCTGAAAAAATACAGATAGCGCTGAGACTTGTCCCTAAAGGGAACTGAGCGACAACCCATTTTCCTACCTAGATTGCAGGAAGGAAGGAAACATAGACGATGCAACCGGCCAGGGAGAAACACCCTGCGCCGAGCACCGAGATAAGAACATCTTCCACGTCCTGTGGTCAATCTTGGCGGACGTTGGTATGCTAGCCTGTCTCATGGTGGCAACCACGTCCTGAGGTAATCCTGACGACACTAGGTTCCAGGACTCAATGCCACACCATCCGGTTGAGGGCCGTAGAATTCAAATGGAAGAATGGCCCTTGAGACAGCCAGTCTGATTGGTCTGGTAGTGCCTCCGGTTAGCCTACCGTGAGGCACCACAGAACCGAGTACCACAACATCCTCGGCCAATTTGTAGCGACGAGGATGGCGCGGCCGCAGTCGGTCTTGATCTAGCGCAGTACTCTGGGCAACAATGCCAGAGGTGGCACCTAAGGTAGCTGGAACTGCGACCAATGCTGAACTAAGGCGTTTGCCGCCAGAGCTCGATGATTGTGAAACCGTGCCATGAAGCTGGCACATTGTTGTTGTGCCGTGACGCCATTAGATCGACGTCCGGCCTCTGTCAGCGGCGCCAGATCTCCTGAAACCCGTCCGGGTGAGGAGACCATACTCTTTCGGCCACACCTCAGCGACTTAGGAAGTCAGCTTCCTAGTTTCCACACTTGGGATGTGAATTGTGGATATGGTGGATGCCGTGTCTTCCACCCACATTAGAACCTGCCGGACTTCCTGGAAGGCTTGCCGGTTGCGCGTTCTTCCTTGGTGGTTGTTGTATGCCACCGCTGTGGAGCTGTCCGACTGAAGTCGGATATGCTTGCTTTCCAGCCGCTGTTGGAAGGTTTGTAGGGCAAGATACACTGCTCTGTGTTCAAGAACATTGATCTGAAGGGTGGACTCTTGCTGAGTCCACGTACCCTGAGCGCTGTAGTGGAGAAAAACTGCTCCCCACCCTGATAGACTCGCGTCTGTCGTAACTATCGCCCAGGATGGGGATAGGAAGGACCTTCCTTTTGACCAAGAGGTGGGAAGAAGCCACCACCGTAGAGATTCCTTGGCCGCCTGAGAAAGAACGACGACTCTGTTGAGGGACGTCGACTCCTCGTCCCATTGGCGGAGAATGTCCCATTGTAGTGGACGCAGTAAAACTGCGCGAAAGGAACTGCCTCCATTGCTACCATCTTACGTAGGAAGTGCATGAGGCGTCTCAATGTGTGCGACTGGTTCTTAAAGAAGAGCTTGCAGCCCGTAGTGAATGCTGTTTGTCTAGCGGAAGCTTCACTATCGCTGAGAGAGTAAGAAACTCTATGCCTAGATATGTTATCGATAGGGTCGGGGTCGGATCTGACTTTAAAAAGTTGATGATCCACCCAAAACTCTAGAGAGTCTCCAGCGCAACGTTCGGGCAGTGTTGGCATGTTTCCTAAGAGAGTGCCTTGACAAGTAGATCGTCTAAATACGGGACCACAGAGTGACCCTGAGAGTGCAGGACTGTGACTACTGCTGCCCTGACCTTGGCGAAGACCAGTTGGACTGTCGCTAGCCGGAAGGTAGAGCTACGAACAGAAGGTGTTTGTCTCCTATAACGAAGCGTAGAAACGCTAGTGCTCTGGATCAATCGGCACGTGTGGATAAGCATCCTTGATGCCTAATGATGCTAGGAAATATCCTTGGGACCTTGAGGCGATGACATGGCGGAGGGATTCCATCCGGAACCGCCTGGTGTCCACGAGCTTGCTGAGCATTTTTAGATCCAGAACGGGACGGAACGGCCCGTTGTTATAGGTACCGCAAAGAATTTGGGGTAAAAACCGTGACCTTGTTCCTGAAGAGGAACGGGGGTCATCACTCTTTCTGCCTATAGAGTGCACCCTGTTTGCAGAAGAGCAGCGGCCCGGCCGGGAGGTGGAGAAATTCTGAAGAATCGAGTTGGAGGACGAGAAGTGAGCTCTATCCTGTACCCGTGAGACAGAATGTCTCACACTCAATGGTCATTGACCTATGGCAGCTAAATATCGCCAAGGCGGGAGAGCCTGCTACCGACCGAGGCCGCAAGTCATGAGGAAGCCGCCTTGGAAGCGGGTTTTCAGACTGTCGCTTTTTTGGGCGTGACTGAGCCCGCTAAGAATCTTAGCTCCTCTGATCCTTTTGAGTCCACATTGGACGAGGAAAAATGGGACCTGCCCGAGCCTCGAAAAGGCCGAAAACCCCGACTGCCTCTTGCTCTGTTGGGGTTTGTTGTGTCCGGGCTGAGGAAAGGATGAATCCTTACCCCTGGACTGTTTAATGGTTACATCCAACGCTCACCAAACAGTCGGTCAGCAGAAAAAGGCAACTGGTTAGGCAACCTTTTTTGGAAGCAGAATCTGCCTTCCATTCACTTAACGAGCAGACCAGGCTCTGCTTAAAAACACGGAGTAGCGGAGGCTACCGCCGCACGGTTCGCAGAGTCCAGGACAACCTGAATCGCGTAAGAAACAAATGCAGACATTTGAGAGGTTAAGGATGCCACCTGCGGCACAGATGTACGTGTAACCGTGTCAATCTGTGTAAGACAAGCTGAAATAGCTTGGAGTGCCCCAAGGGAGAGAATGCCGGAGCCAACGGTGCGCCGACAGCCTCATAGATGGCTTTCGACCAGAGATCCATCTGTCTGTCAGTGGCATCTTTGAGTTTGCAGTTCCATCTCCCACTGCAACTATGGATCTAGCTACAAGCCTGGAGATTGGAGGATGCCGCTCGGGACACTGGGTCCAGTCCTTGACCAAGTCAGGGGACAGGGATAACGTGTATCCTAAGCCGTTTGGAGAAGCGCATATCTGGATAAGCGTGGTGTTCCTGGACTGCCTCTCTGAAGGCAGAGTGGTCCAGAAAAATACGTGAAGCTGACTCCTCCCCTGGAGGAGCTGTGAGAAATAACCCACATTCTATAGATGGACGCTATAAGATTATTTACTATGGCGTCACGATCAGGTGTATCCAGATTGAGAGCGGTCTCAGGATCAGAATCCTGAGCCGCTACTTCCGCCTCATTACACAGCGAGTCCTTCTGCTAGGACCCTGATGAAACCAAGGCCGCTCATAGTGAGCCCGCTTAGGCTGTCTGGGACTGACGTCCGTGCAGAGCCGTGACTCTGGGATGCGTGTGACATTCCCGGAGCTGTTAGTTATTCACACTGAGGGGGGCCATGGATCAATGATTCAACAGTGCCCATATTGTGAGAGACATGACCGGACTGCTAGGCTTCTAGTATCATAGCCATAGTCTCAGAAAAACTGTCAGTAAATACTGCAGACACCGTCCTCATCCCCTGGCCATTAGTGCATACAATGGGAGTCTATGTAACCTGCCGGCCGTATAGCCGTACATGCTGTACCAGCTGTATAGAAAAACATGTGGTTCTGCACCTTTGTTTTACACAGAGAATATGCTGATAACTCCTCCGCATAATCCAGGAGGGTATATACAACGTGCGACCAAACAGTGCAATGTATATAGTACAAGCATATCTATAAGTGCACTTCTGCACTAGTGGGGTCAGCACCACAGGTGCTGCTTAACGCCTGTTGCAGCGATTGTGTGACTATCAGAATGCCAGGGTCTTCCACACTTGTCTCTGTATCGTACAGAAACTGACACTAATGGCTGCCGGCGTCCTTGTAGAGAAGGAAGCCGTGGGCGTGCCTGAGAAAGTGCGGGAATCCGGATTCACAGTGCACACAGTGAGAGGGGTGGAGTATGCAAAACATACTCCAGCTCTCAGCGCTGCTGTGCTATGCAGCGTCACGCCCCTACCCTGACTGTCAGGCCTGTGGGCGGTAACGAAGGGAGACTAGGCCCAGAAGCCGGGGACTCGAGTTAACAGCGCGGCCGCCGTAAAAGCGCGGGCCGCGCTGAAGTCCCCGGCGCACCACAAGTGCCAGCCGCGCCGCAGTCCCAGCGGCCGGCGCGACCGATTCCAAGAAGTGGCCAGCGTCCCGCCCCTCTCCTGACTGGCAGGTCTGGGGGCGGGAACGAACGGAAGTAGGCCGCAAAAGCCGGGGACTCTAGTTATCAGCGCGGCCGCCGTAAAAGCGCAGGCCGCGCTGAAGTCCCCGGCGCACTACAAGTGCCAGCCGCGCCGCAGTCCCAGCGGCCGGCGCGACCAATTCCCATAAGTGAGCCTGCTTCAGCGAAGCTGAATGAGGCCATGGCACAGGCGCCGCAGCGCTGATGTCCCCCGGCGCACTACAACACCCAGCATGCTGCGGTGTGAGCGCCAAATGCACGGGGACACAGAGTACCTTGAGGAAGCAGGGCCATGTCCCTGATGTACTCCGCTCCATCCAGCATCTTCTCCAGGGGCTGTAGATGGAGCACGGTCTCAGTGCCTGGAGACCGGTAAATCCCACTTCACCCAGAGCCCTGTAAAAAGGGATGGGGAAGGAATCAGCATGTGGGCTCCTGTCGCCGTACCCGCAATGGGTACCTCAACCTTACAAACACCTCCGACATACAGTGGGGTGAGAAGGGAGCATGCTGGGAGCCCTTAGTATGGGCCCTCTTTTCTTCCATCCGACATAGTCAGCAGCTGCTGCTGACTAAAAAGTGGAGCTATGCGTGGATGTGTTGCCTCCTTCGCACAAAGCACAAAACTGGTGAGCCAGTGATCCCACTGGGGGTGTATAGCCAGAAGGGGAGGGGCCTTACACTTTTAAGTGTAATACTTTGTGTGGCCTCCAGAGGCAATAGCTATACACCCAATTGTCTGGGTCTCCCAATGGAGCGACAAAGAAAATGTATTTTTGGCATAGTTTTTCCTGCTAGAACATGCAGATTTGGTTGCAGTTTATGATCTAAGGTTTCACAGATGAGACCATTGCGCTTATTCCTGCAGCTGGGATTTTATATCCCAATGTAACCATTCAACTGCCCTTGAAGGCAACGTGGGACAATTGTGAGGGTCTCTTACATGACCACGTCGGGAGGGATTACTCATTACACCCTAATGAGTCGTGTAAAACAAGCGCCTCTCCCTCCTGCGGCTTCCCCTTGCTTTATAGCAACTGATATTGGTATTGTTAACTGTGTCAATTCTGCTAGGTGTAACCCTTATTTTATCTAATTTAGGTTGCTATGGAGTGCCTAAAGATAAAGCCGTCAAAGGCTGGGTATGTTCCCGATGTGAAGAAAATGCCATGTCGGAGGTAAGGCGACTCACCCTGATCTTTGTCATTTAAAACTGTAAGGAAAGTCTCTAGCATCAAATTTAATCTTGCGGTGTTTGTTCTTTTTTAGGATTGCTGCCTCTGCTCGCTACGTGGAGGAGCCTTACAGAAAGCCAATGATAACCGGTATGCTTTAATCTTCTTTACCAATTTCCCTCATGGGTTTTTTTTTTTTTTTTTTTATTCCTGCTTCCTGTGATTGCACCTCATCAGGACTAAATTGTTGGCCTAAATATGTATATAGTATTAATACGTCATTCTTTAATACTAAATGGGTTTTGTTTGTTTTTTTTTTGTCCTCGTGCTAGGTGGGTGCATGTGATGTGTGCCGTGGCAGTGGCTGAAGCAAAATTTGTGAATATTCCAGAGAGGCGCCCAGTAGACATCAGCAAAATCCCCTTGATGAGGTTCAGACTGGTAAGTATCCATTAGGCTAGTTATATGGGCAGTTGATTTGAAGGTAGTTGACTTTGGAAATAAAGAAATTGGCATAATTTTGAGATGTATATGTACAGATCTGAATTTTTTTTGTCTTTCTTTCTAGAAATGTGGTTTCTGCAAGAAGAGGAGAAAGCGGGTGGCCGGCTGCTGTGTCCAGTGCTCCCACGGGCGATGCCCCACTTCATTCCATGTCACCTGCGCCCAAGCTGCCGGTGTGATGATGCAGCCTGATGACTGGCCATTCGTGGTGTTCATAACTTGCTTCAGACACAAGCCGTCCCAAAACGAGGTAACACATTAGATCTCATCTGCTTTTCACATAAATATTTGTATGTATGCATGGCACTAGCTAACACACTGGGAGGTTTTTGTTTTTTCTTTTTATCCCAGTCTATCTTGTTAGGCTATGTGCCCACGGGACTATGTACCCGTGGATATATCCGCAGGTTTCCCGCAGCAGATCCCCATAGCTGCGGGATTCCAGCGAATTATCTGCGGTAAACCTGCGGACATTCGTGCAACTTGCCTGCGGAAGTCCCGGCCTTTATCTCCATAGATGAGGGCTGGGAATTCTGGAGATATTTCTGCAGGAATAATTGACATGCAGTTACGTGCGGCTGCGGGAAATCCACAGCATATTCCACAGCCGCACATACCGCAGCATGGACACACACTCCCCATGTCCCATAGGATAACATGGGAAGTGTCTGTACTTGCTAAAACCTGAGGATTTATCTAGAAAATCCAGATACATCCGCAGCAAAATCCGCGGGTACATAGCCTTAAAGGGATTGTTCACCTGCTTGGTGCCAATTTATTTTCCATTCCTAAAGGGGTTGCACCAAGTTGGAAGATTTCCTGTTTTGTTGATTGTGGGAGGACATAACTTGCCAATGGCTTGAATCCTCACTAAACCTGAGGCTTTGAAGAGCCGTAGCTGATCTTGCACACTGCCATACTAATAATTTTTAATGGGACCACCGGATATAGCTAGGCGGATGGTCTTCAACTCTTCCATAAATATAAATGGAGAGGCAGTGCGTATTATCAGCCACCACTTCTGTACCAGTTCCGTGGATTAGTGGGAGTCCCAGAGGTGTTAGACCTGCAGCAATCTGAAAGGTATCCTCCATCCAATTGATGGCGTGTAACTTCCAAACCTGAGGATACTTTTTTGAGTTAACTGAGCACTATCCGTTAACTAATCAGTGAGCCTATCCAATGGTGGAGTTTCTAACTCTTCTCTGTAAGTATTTGTCTCAATTTTTTTTATTTAAATAATAAAACTCTTGTGAGCATAGACCACATAAACGTTGATTGTGCCGGGGATACAAAAGCAAAACGCTACAAAATTGTTAATGGAGCTGAACTGCAAAACATTTTTCTTTAACGTTCCTTTGGGAGACCCAGACCATGGGTGTTTAGCTTCTGCCTCCGGAGGACACACAAAGTACTACACTTAAAAGTGTAGCTCCTCCCTCTGAGCTTATACACCCCCTGGTAGCCAGTCCTAGCCAGTTTATCGCTTTGTGTTCAGGAGGCACACATCCACACATGCATTCTCATCTGATTTGTTTGACTTTTGGAAAGAGTTTGAAGAAAAGCGGGTCCATGTCTGGACTCCCGGCATGTCTCTTCTCACCCCACTGTGTCGGCGGTGTTGTTAAGGTTGATTTACAAGGCTGCAGCCTTACATGCCGCGCTCCTTCACCATCCCTTCTGGGCTCTGGCTTGAAGTGGGAGCCAGCACGGTCTCCATGCCTGGCAGGAGTCCGGTCTCCATCCACAGCCCCTTGAGGATTCTGTTGGACCGGAGCACTCATCCCCAGGGACATGGCCCTGCGTCTCAGCAGCTAAGTACCTGAGTCGTTTATGTTGGGGGTCCCGGTTCTTTATTGTAAGGGGAGAGTATGCTGTATGTGATTGTTTTAACTTTTCCGGTGGGTTCTCTAGCTTTTACCTGAGAACCGCGCCGATGGTGCCTGCTTGTCGGCCTCGCCGCTTAAATTTAGGCCCCGGCTTCTCCGGAGGCCTAGTTTCATTTTCCTGCCCTCGCATGTCACTCATGCAGCGGGACAGGTTCGGCTCCTCCCGGCGGCCGTTCTACACAGGGGAGGGACACTCCCCACTGCTGGGGCGTCCCTCCTTCCCTGCAGGTCTCTATAGCCCTCCAGTTCACGCTCTTTTATAGGAACGCCCTCTTCTCAGGCAGAGTTCACTCTGCTCTGGGACATCCTGCATTCTGCATCTCTGCTGAGGTGCTGCGACTGGGGGACCGGGCTTCGGGATCTGGAGGGCACACAACACCGCGCTCAGTGGTCTGGTAAGCCACAGCCGGTCTCCGGTTGTGGACCTCTGTATATTCTCCCTGGGGTTCATTCTCTGTAAAGCCCCCACTCCAGCAGCATGTCTCACACAAGGAGCAAGGCTCCAAAGCTTTATTCTGCGTGCACTGCATGTAAGCTCCTGCTGCCTGAGCCGAGCACCTATCCACATTGTGATGTCTGCTCTAACTTGGCGGTGCCACAGCCTGGAGTCTCACCCCCAGTGGTCTCTCAGGCTGCTGCTGCACCTGTGATTGAACCCCCGGCCTGGGTAGAGTCCTTCTCTAGGTCCATTTCTTTGTCGCTCCTAATTGGGAGACCCAGACAATTGGGTGTATAGCTACTGCCTCCGGAGGCCACACAAAGTACTACACTTAAAAGTGTAAGGCCCCTCCCCTTCTGGCTATACACCCCCCCGTGGGATCACGGGCTCCTCAGTTTTATGCTTTGTGCGAAGGAGGCCAGACATCCACGCATAGCTCCACTGTTTAGTCAGCAGCAGCTGCTGACTATGTCGGATGGAAGAAAAGAGGGCCCATACTAGGGCCCCCAGCATGCTCCCTTCTCACCCCACTTTCTGTCGGCGGTGTTTGTTAAGGTTGAGGTACCCATTGCGGGTACGGAGGCTGGAGCCCACATGCTGATTCCTTCCCCATCCCCATTAGGGCTCTGGGTGAAGTGGGACTTGACCGGTCTCCGGGCACTGAGACCGTGCTCCATCCACAGCCCCTGGAGGATCTGCTGGATACGGAGCGGAGTTTTCTCAGGGACAGGACCCTGCTCCATCAGGTACTCCGTGTCCCCGTGCTTATCGCACGCACACTGCAGCATTGCTGGGTGTGTTAGTGCGCCGGGGTAAACAGCGCTGCTGCGCTGGTGCCGTTACTCACTACAGCTCTGCTGAGTGAGGTGACTTTGTACGATCGGCCGATCCGGCCGCTGGGGTCAGTGTTTACTGGTCGCGGCTGGGATTTGTGGTGCGCCGGGGACTTCCGCGCTGGCCGTGCATATATGACGGCCGCGCTAGATTACTACAGTCCCCGGCTTTTGCGGCCTAGTTCGTATCGTTCCCGCCCCTGGACCTGCCAGTCAGGAGGAGGGCGGGACGCTGTACAGTCCAGCAGCGTTAAGAGCTGGAGTCTGTTTTTACATACTCCAGCCCTCACACTAGGCACAGGGGGACGCAGTTTCCCGCTCTTTTGTTTGGGACGCCCACGGTCCGCCCCTCTTCACAGGACGCCGGCAGCCATTCCTGCCTGCACGCTGAACTGCGGAGGGGAGGCTGGGAGACCCAGACAAGGGATTCTACGATCTCACACCCGCTTTTCAGCGGGCGGTAAGCAGCCCTCAAGGGCTCTCCCCCACTTGTGCCATAGTGTACTTTTGTATTTTGTGCTGGCAATACTTTGCACTGTACAGTCGCTGGTGGTTTTCTGCTATATACCCTCCTTAGATTTCTCAAGGAGATAACAGCATGTCGTCCGCAAAAAGCAAAAGTGCCAAGGCACGGACTTTATATGCTGCTTGTACCGCATGTGGGGCTACTCTACCGGCAGGTTCCACTGACCCCCCCATTGTGTGCAGTGCTCGGCCCCTGTGGCAATTGCTCAGCCGGGGCCGCTGCTAGAGGTGACCCAGGGAGAACCACCTGTGAATGCTGTCCAGGTGACAGGGACGGAGTTTGCAGCTTTTGCTGACAAATTGTCTGACTGTCTAAAATTCTTGAAACATTGCAGTCTAGACCAGTAACTCAGACCATGGGCACTGTTGATCCATTGCCCCCTGGTCCCCCTCAGCTGGACCACTTCCTAGCTCCGGGGGTGTCATATGCACCCCAGGGTGACGGCTCTGACTCGGACGACAGTCCCAGACAACCTAAGCGGGCTCGCTATGAGCGACCCTCAACTTCATCACACTGGTCAGGGTCCCAGCGGGACGACTCTGTGTGATGAGGCGGATGTAACTGATCAGGAGTCTGATGCTGGGGCCGCTCTCAATCTAGATACCCCGGATGGTGACGCCATAGTGAATGATCTTATAGCGTCCATCAATAGGATGTTAGATATTTCTCCACCAGCTCCTCTTGCGGAGGAGGCAGCTTCACAGCAGGAGAAATTCCATTTCAGGTATCCCAAGCGTAAATTAAGCACGTTTCTGGACCACTCTGACTTTAGAGACGCAATCCAGAAACACCACGCTTATCCAGATAAGCGTTTTTCCAAACGGCTTAAAGATACACGCTATCCTTTTCCCCCTGACGTGGTCAAGGGCTGGACACAGTGTCCCAAGGTGGACCCTCCAATCTCCAGGCTTGCAGCCAGATCTCTAGTTGCAGTGGAAGATGGGGCGGCACTTAAAGATGCCACTGACAGACAGATGGAGCTCTGGTTAAAATCCATCTATGAAGCTATTGGAGCGTCGTTGGCGCCAGCATTCGCAGCTGTATGGGCACTCCAAGCTATTTCAGCTGGGCTTACACAGGTCGACACGGTCACACGTACATCTGCTCCGCAGGTGGCACCCTTGACCTCTCAAATGTCTGCATTCGCGGTCTTACGCGATTAATGCTGTCCTGGACTCTACGAGCTGTACGGCGGTGGCGTCAGCCAACTCTGTGGTTTTACGCAGAGCCCTGTGGTTGAGAGAATGGAAGGCAGATTCTTCTTCCAAGAAGTGCTTAACCAGTTTGCCTTTTTCTCGTGACCGATTGTTTGGTGAGCGTTTGGATGAAATCATTAAACGCTCCAAGGGTAAGGATTCATCCTTACCTCAGCCCAGACAAAACAAACCTCAACAGAGGAGGGACAGTCTGGTTTTCGGTCCTTTCGAGGCTCAGGCAGGTCCCAATTCTACTCGTCCAAAAGGACTCAAAAGGATCAGAGAGGCTCAGATTCTTGGCGGACTCAATCACGCCCAAAAAAGCCAGCCGGAAGAACAGTTACCAAGACGGCTTCCTCATGACTCTCGGCCTCCTCTCTCCGCATCCTCGGTCGGTGGCAGGCTCTCCCGCTTTGGCGACATTTGGTTGTCACAGGTCAAAGACCGTTGGGTGAGAGACATTCTGTCTCACGGGTACAGGATAGAGTTCTGCTCTCGTCCTCCAACTCGCTTCTTCAGAACTTCCCCACCGCCCGACCGAGCCGATGCTCTGCTGCAAGCGGTGTCCGCTCTAAAGGCGGGAGGAGTGGTGACTTCTGTTCCTCTTCAGGAACAAGGTCACGGTTTTTACTCCAATTTGTTTGTGGTGCCAAAGAAAGACTGGTCGTTCCGTCCCGTCCTGGATCTAAAGCTGCTCAACAAACACGTAAAAACCAGGAGGTTCAGGATGGAATCTCTCCGCTCCGTTATCTCCTCAATGTCTCAAGGAGATTTCCTAGCATCAATAGACATCAAGGATGCTTATCTCCACGTGCCAATTGCGCCAGAGCATCAGCGTTTTCTACGCTTCGTTATAGGAAGCGAACACCTGCAGTTCGTAGCTCTACCTTTCGGGCTGGCGACAGCCCCTCGGGTCTTCACCAAGGTCATGGCAGCAGTAGTAGCAGTCCTGCACTCACAAGGTCACTCCGTGATCCCGTATTTGGACGATCTACTTATCAAGGCACCCTCTCAAGAGGCATGCCAACACAGCCTGAACGTGGCACTGAAGACTCTCCAGAGTTTCGGGTGGATTATCAACTTTTCAAAGTCAAATCTAACCCCGACCCAATCACTAACATATCTTGGCATGGAGTTTCATACTCTCTCAGCGATAGTGAAACTTCCACTGGACAAACAGTGCTCGCTACAGATAGGGGTGCAATCTCTCCTTCAGGGCCAGTCGCACCCCTTTAGGCGCCTCATGCACTTCCTAGGGAAGATGGTAGCAGCAATGGAAGCAGTTCCTTTTGCGCAGTTTCATCTGCGTCCACTACAATGGGACATTCTCCGCCAATGGGACGGGAAGTCGACGTCCCTCGACAGGGAGGTCTCCCTCTCTCAGGCAGCCAAGGAATCTCTCCGGTGGTGGCTTCTTCCCACCTCATTGTCAAAAGGAAAGTCGTTCCTACCCCCATCCTGGGCGGTGGTCACGACAGATGCGAGACTATCAGGGTGGGGAGCAGTGTTTCTCCACCACAGGGCTCAGGGTACGTGGACTCGGAAAGAGTCCACCCTTCAGATCAATGTTCTGGAGATCAGAGCAGTCTATCTTGCCCTACAAGCCTTCCAACAGTGGCTGGAAGGCAAGCAGATCCGAATTCAGTCGGACAACTCCACAGCGGTGGCATACATCAACCACCAAGGGGGAACACGCAGTCGGCAAGCCTTCCAGGAAGTCCGGCGGATTCTGACGTGGGTGGAAGACACAGCATCCACCATAGCCGCCGTTCACATCCCAGGCGTAGAAAACTGGGAAGCAGACTTTCTCAGTCGCCAGGGCATGGACGCAGGGGAATGGTCCCTTCACCCGGACGTGTTTCAGGAGATCTGTCGCCGCTGGGGGATGCCGGACGTCGACCTGATGGCGTCACGGCACAACAACAAGGTCCCGGTTTTCATGGCACGGTCTCACGATCACCGAGCTCTGGCGGCAGACGCCTTAGTTCAAGATTGGTCGCAGTTCCGACTACCGTATGTGTTCCCACCTCTGGCATTGTTGCCCAGAGTGCTCCGCAAAATCAGGTCGACTGCCGCTGCGCCATTCTCGTCGCTCCAGACTGGCCAAGGAGGTCGTGGTACCCGGATCTGTGGCACCTCACGGTAGGCCATCCGTGGGCACTACCAGACCGTCCAGACTTGCTGTCTCAAGGGCCGTTTTTCCATCTGAATTCTGCGGCCCTGAACCTGACTGTGTGGCCATTGAGTCCTGGATCCTAGCGGCCTCAGGTTTATCTCATGAAGTGGTTGCCACCATGAGACAGGCTAGGAAACCATCCTCCGCCAAGATCTACCACAGGACGTGGAGGATATTCCTATCTTGGTGCTCGGCTCAGGGAGTTTCTCCCTGGCCTTTTGCATTGCCTACTTTTCTTTCCTTCCTGCAGTCTGGGTTGGAAAAAGGTTTGTCGCTTGGCTCCCTTAAGGGTCAAGTCTCCGCGCTATCCGTATTTTTCAGAAACGCCTGGCGCGACTTCCTCAGGTACGCACGTTCCTGCAAGGGGTTTGTCATATCGTCCCCCCTTACAAGCGGCCATTGGAGCCCTGGGACCTGAACAAGGTTCTAATTGCTCTCCAAAAGCCGCCTTTCGAGCCTATGAAGGAGGTTTCCCTTTCTCGTCTTTCACAGAAAGTGGCCTTTCTAGTGGCGGTCACGTCTCTTCGGAGAGTGTCCGAGCTGGCGGCGTTATCATGCAGATCTCCATTCCTGGTGTTTCACCAGGACAAGGTAGTACTGCGTCCAATTCCAGAGTTTCTTCCCAAGGTGGTATCTTCCTTTCATCTCAATCAAGATATCACTTTACCGTCTTTGTGTCCGCATCCAGTTCACCAATTTGAAAAAGGTTTGCATTTATTGGATCTGGTGAGAGCACTCAGGATCTACATTTCCCGCACGGCGCCTCTGCGCCGCTCGGATGCACTCTTTGTCCTTGTCGCTGGTCAGCGTAAAGGGTCGCAAGCTTCCAAATCCACCCTTGCGCGTTGGATCAAGGAACCAATTCTTCACACCTACCGTTCTGCTGGGCTTCCGATTCCATCAGGACTGAAAACCCATTCTACCAGAGCCGTGGGTGCGTCCTGGGCATTACGGCACCAGGCTACGGCTCAGCAGGTGTGCCAGGCGGCTACCTGGTCGAGTCTGCACACTTTTACCAAGCATTATCAGGTGCATACCTACTCTTCGGCGGATGCCGGCCTAGGTAGACAAGTCCTTCAGGCGGCGGTGGCTCACCTGTAGGAAAGGGCTGTTTGACGGCCCTATCACGAGGTATTCTTTTACCCACCCAGGGACTGCTTTTGGACGTCCCAATTGTCTGGGTCTCCCAATTAGGAGCGACAAAGAAGTAGGGAATTTTGTTTACTTACCGTAAATTCCTTTTCTTCTAGCTCCAATTGGGAGACCCAGCACCCGCCCTGTTTTTCTTAGGAAATTTGTTTTTTTCGGGTGCACATGTTGTTCATCTTGAACAGTTCAGTTCTCCGAGGTTGTTTCTCGGGTTGAATTTGTATTTAAAACAGTTATTGGCTTTCCTCCTTCTTGCTTTTGCACTAAAACTGAGGAGCCCGTGATCCCACGGGGGGGTGTATAGCCAGAAGGGGAGGGGCCTTACACTTTTAAGTGTAGTACTTTGTGTGGCCTCCGGAGGCAGTAGCTATACACCCAATTGTCTGGGTCTCCCAATTGGAGCTAGAAGAAAAGGAATTTACGGTAAGTAAACAAAATTCACTTCTTTTCTCTCAACTCCCCCCTGCTCAAAGGCCGCCGCCTTCTCGCAGGCCGTGGCGTCCTTGCAGGCAAACGGACTGATTGTCCCGGTTCCCGCTCAGGAACGGTTCAGAGGTTTTTACTCAAATCTCTTCCTAGTTCCAAAAAAGGACGGTACCTTCCGGCCCATCCTGGATCTCAAGCTTCTCAACAAGCATGTCCGGGTGCGGCATTTTCGCATGGAGTCTCTGCGATCAGTCATTGCCTCTATGACCCAAGGGGAGTTCCTGGCGTCCATCGACATCAGAGATGCCTATCTACATGTGCCAATCGCAGTGTCACATCAGCGTTGGTTACGTTTTGAGATAGGAGAGGATCATTTCCAATTCGTGGCTCTCCCCTTCGGGTTAGCCACGGCCCCTCGGGTATTCACCAAGGTCATGGCAGCAGTGATTGCGGTCCTGCACCTCCAGGGGTTGGCAGTGCTTCCTTATCTGGACGACCTTCTGGTCAAGGGTACATCCAGCGCAGACTGTCAGCGGAGTGTTTCGCTCACTCTCGCCACCCTAGCCCAATTCGGGTGGATTGTCAATCTTCCCAAATCCACTCTTGACTCCGACCCAGAGTCTCACGTACCTAGGGATGCAGTTCGAGACTCTGCCGGCACTTGTGAAGTTGCCCTTAGTCAAACAGCAGTCCCTTCAGCTAGCGGTGTGCTCTCTCCTGAGGCCCCGCCGTTATACCCTCAGGCGTCTGATGCAGGTGCTGGGTGAAATGGTGGCCTCCATGGAGAGGCGGTTCCCTTTGCCCAGTTCCATCTGCGTCCTCTGCAGCTGGACATTCTCCGCTGTTGGGACAAGCGGCCTTCCTCCTCACAGAGGTTAGTGGCTCTGTTGCCACAGACCAGGGGCTCCCTTCAGTGGTGGCTTCAGCCCCTCTCTCTGTCTCAGGGACGCTCCTTCCTGGCCCCGTCCTGGGTGATCCTCACCACGGATGCCAGTCTATCCGGCTGGTGAGCTGTACATCTCCACCACAGAGCACAGGGCACTTGGACTCCGTCTGAGTCAGCCCTTTCAATCAATGTGCTGGAAACCAGAGCTGTGCTTCTAGCTCTCCTAGCCTTTCACCACCTGTTGGCGGGCAGGCACATTCGAGTCCAGTCAGACAACGCGACAGCGGTTGCCTACATCAATCACCAGGGCGGGACACGCAGCCGCCTGGCAATGTTGGAGGTCCAACGCATTCTTCAATGGGCGGAGGACTCAAAGTCCACCATATCCGCAGTCCACATCCCTGGCGTAGAAAACTGGGAGGCAGATTATCTCAGCCGTCAATCCGTGGACGGTGGCGAGTGGTCCCTGCACCCGGCAGTGTTTCAGTCAATCTGCCGCAAGTGGGGCACTCCGGACGTGGACCTAATGGCATCCCGTCACAACAACAAGGTTCCGGTTTACGTGGCTCGCTCCCACGATCCTCAGGCCTTTGCAGCGGACGCGCTGGTTCAAGATTGGTCCCAGTTTCGTCTGTCCTACGTGTTTCCCCCTCTAGCTCTCTTGCCCAGAGTCCTGCGCAAGATCAGAATGGAGGGCCGTCGGGTCATTCTCATTGCTCCAGACTGGCCCAGGCGAGCTTGGTACCCAGACCTGCTCCATCTGTCCGTAGAGGTGCCGTGGCATCTTCCGGACCGTCCAGACCTTCTCTCACAAGGTCCGTTTTTCCGCCAGAATTCTGCAGCTCTCAGATTGACGGCGTGGCTCTTGAGTCCTGGATCTTGACGGCTTCTGGTATTCCTCCTGAAGTCATCTCCACTATGACTCTGGCTTGGAAGTCTTCCTCGGCCAAAATCTATCACAGGACCTGGAGAATTTTCCTGTCCTGGTGTCGCTCTTCCGGCCATGCTCCTTGGCCTTTTTTCCTTGCCGACCCTTCTGTCCTTTCTACAGTCCGGTCTGCAGCTAGGACTATCCCTCAATTCCCTCAAGGGACAAGTCTCGGCTCTGTCAGTGTTGTTCCAGCGGCGTATTGCCCGGCTGGCTCAGGTGCGCACCTTCATGCCGGTCGCGTCTCACATCATTCCGCCTTACCGTCGGCCCTTGGATCCCTGGGACCTCAATCTGGTCCTCACGGCCTTGCAGAAACCCCCCTTTGAGCCTCTTAGGGAGGTTTCTTTGTCTCGTCTTTCACAGAAAGTGGTCTTTCTAGTGGCCATAACTTCCCTCAGGAGAGTCTCTGATTTGGCTGCGCTCTCTTCGGAGTCACCTTTTTTTGTTTTTTCATCAAGACAAGGTGGTTCTCCGTCCGACTCCGGACTTTCTCCCTAAGGTGGTTTCTCCTTTCCACCTTAACCAGGACATTTCCCTGCCTTCCTTTTGTCCGGCTCCTGTTCATCGCTTTGAAATAGCGTTGCATACTCTGGATCTGGTGCGTGCTCTCCGGATCTGTGTCTCGCACCGCTGTTCTTAGGCGGTGCACCTCTCTTTTTGTGCTAACCACAGGTCGGCGTAAGGGCCTCTCTGCTTCTAAGCCGACCTTAGCCCGTTGGATTAGGTCGGCCATTTCCGATGCCTACCAGAGTACTCAGGTGCCTCCCCCGCCGGGGATCAAGGCACACTCGACCAGAGCTGTCGGTGCCTCTTGGGCTTTCAGGCACCAGGCTACGGCTCAACAAGTCTGTCAGGCTGCCACTTGGACTAGCCTGCATACCTTTTCAAAGCACTACCAAGTGCATGCTCATGCTTCGGCAGATGTGAGCTTGGGCAGACGCATCCTTCCCTTCAGGCGGCTGTCGCCCATTTGTGAAGTTAGGCTCCGCCTACTTCTCAGTTTTCTGTTTATTCCCACCCATGGACTGCTTTGAGACGTCCCAATGTCTGGGTCTCCCATAGGAACGATAAAGAGAGAATTTTGTTTACTTACCGTAAATTCTTTTTCTTATAGTTCCGTATTGGGAGACCCAGCACCCTCCCTGTTGCCTGTTGGCAGTTTATTGTTCTGCGTGTTATCACCGGCTGTTGTCGTAGACAGAGGCTCCGGTTGTTCCGGTTCTTGCTCTGTCTTTACTTGTGGGTGGCTATTCTCCTTCAGCTTTTGCACTAAATTGGCTAGATCTGGTTATCCAGGGGGTGTATATGCTCAGAGGGAGGAGCTACACTTTTTAGTGTAGTACTTTGTGTGTCCTCCGGAGGCAGAAGCTATACACCCATGGTCTGGGTCTCCCAATACGGAACTATAAGAAAAAGAATTTACGGTAAGTAAACAAATTTCTCTTTTTAATGTTTGTATTCAAAGTAAAATTAAAGCACTTTTAAGTGCCATAACTGGGGACCTGGACACCGGTGCAGTAGAGGTCTTATTGTGTTCTTGGTTTAGGCTTGTAGTGTGGTCTTGTGGTGTTACTGATTTGGCATTCCTCTAATTTCAGGGTAGAGACTCGCACCAAGACATCGTGGCGGGACAGCTTGTGATCGGCAAGCACAAGAACGGCCGCTACTATCAGTGCGAGGCCATCAAGCTGACAAAGGAAACTTTTTACGAGGTCAATTTCGATGATGGCTCTTTCAGTGACAATCTTTATCCAGAGGACATTGTGGTGAGTGAGGAGGAAACTTATATGAAATCTCAGCAGGACGCAGAAGTTGTTGTTCTGCTGAATACAATTTTGTCCAAATCAACCGGGTCTGTCCAGAAGTATGTGTGTGTCCCCTTCCAATATTAGAGCAGGTCCGTAACCCTAGACCAAATCCAGTCTAACATTTTAAAACCAAGAACAGACGTGTAAAGTTTTTTTATTTATTGAATTAATCTATTTTTCTTGTAAAAATAACATAATGAGCACCATGGTTAGAAGCCAAGCAGTAATGTCTGAGCGGGGTCTCCTCTCTGTGGTGGAGGCTGCTGCAGACTTCTCCAGTCTTGTGACCACTACTCTGGTCACAAGAGGTTGTCTTGTTCAAACACAAATTCCCTTTTCTTAACTTTTTTTTTTGTCTTTTTCCTTAGTCCTATTTCTGTGTTTTTCATGCTGCGGTCCTGTGATGTTCTTGCCATCTTTTAGTTTTTCTTTATTTGCCCATTACCTATATGTACACAACCGATGTAACTTCCTTGCTGCTCGTTCTTTTAGCTGGATTTCATAATTTCCTTTTTTTTTTTTTTTTAAATTTCCCAAACAGAGCCGTGACTGCCTTAATCTGGGCCCACCACCCGGAGGGGAGATCGTGCAGGTCCGTTGGACGGACGGACTCGTCTATGGCGCCAAGTTTGTCGCATCGCACACAATTCAAATGTATCAGGTGAGCGCAGAGGGGCCTGGTAGGAAACGTTTCCTCTTTTATTTCTTTGTGGCTGACTGTTCCTTCTATGCAAAATGATCTGCTTTTTGGGTTTGTTTGTTTTTTTTTTTTTTTTTTTCCCTCTGGATACATAATAGGAAACCCTATATAAATGCATGAATTAAATTAATTTACTAATTTTCCAATTGGAATTTTTTTCTTTTTTTAGATTGAATTTGAAGATGGTTCGCACGTATCTGCGAAAAGAGACGATGTGTATACACTTGACGAAGAGTTACCAAAGAAAGTAAAGTCTCGCCTGGTCAGTACAAGTTGCCATTGTCATTTATTGTGGGCAAACAATAGGTGTCATTATGTGCCATAAGTCAGGAAGCTGCCAAGGTAAATGCAGGTTTCTAAGAGAAGGCCCAGAGCATCTACATTAACCTTTTCGGTTCGGCACCTAGTGTACAGATACAAATCCGCAGACCTATCTTGGTTAGGTCAGTATCTGCACCAGGGATGCACATACTATTGCTGCACAGGGGCCAAAGAGGTAAAGGGGCCTTTACAACCTCTCCCAAAAGCAGGGGGAATTATGCGTTTTGATGAGCTATTGGACTGCAAAGGGTCCTTTCTTTGTCGCTCCATTGGGAGACCCAGACAATTGGGTGTATAGCTTCTGCCTCCGGAGGCCACACAAAGTATTACACTTAAAAGTGTAAAGCCCCTCCCCTTCTGCCTATACACCCCCCCCCGTGCATCACGGGCTCCTCAGTTTTTATGCTTTGTGCGAAGGCCCAAGTGGAACCACCTGCTACCACTGTCCAGGTGACAGGGACGGAGTTTGCAGTATTTGCTGACAAACTGTCTGAGAGTATGGATAAATGGTCTGCTAAGATACTAGAAGCCTTGCAGTCCAGGCCGGTAACACAGGCCCCGGGCACTGTTGAATCATTGACCCCAGGCCCCCCTCGGTTGGAGCAGCAAAGTGCTCCTGGGGTGACCCATAGGTCCCACGGTGAGGTCTCTGACACGGACCGCAGTCCCAGACCGCCTAAGCGGGCTCGCTGGGAAATTCCCTCGACTTCATCACACTGCTCAGGGTCTCAGCAGGAGGACTCTCTGGAGGATGAAGCGGAGGTGGCAGATCAGGATTCTGATCCTGAGGCCGCTCTCAACCTAGATACACCTGAAGGAGACGCCATAGTGAATGACCTTATAGCGTCCATCAATCAGGTGTTGGATCTTTCTCCCCCAGCTCCTCCAATTGAGGAGTCAGCTTCTCAGCAGGAGAAATTCCGTTTTAGATTTCCCAAGCGTACAATGAGTACGTTTCTGGATCACTCCGACTTCAGAGAGGCAGTCCAGAAACACCGAGCTTGTCCAGATAAGCGCTTTTCTAAGCGTCTTAAGGACACACGTTATCCCTTCCCCCCTGACGTTGTCAAGGATTGGGCTCAGTGTCCCAAGGTGGATCCTCCAGTCTCCAGACTGGCGGCTAGATCCATAGTTGCCGTGGAAGATGGGGCTTCACTCAAAGATGCCACTGACAGAGAGATGGAGCTCTGGTTGAAATCCATCTATGAAGCTATCGGCGCGTCCTTTGCTCCGGCATTCGCAGCCGTATGGGCACTCCAAGCTATCTCAGCTTGTCACTCGCAGATTAATGCAGTCACACGTGCCTCTGCTCCGCAGGTGGTGTCCTTAACCTCTCAGGCGTCGGCGTTTGCGTCCTACGCCATTAATGCTGTCCTGGACTCTGCGAGCCGTACGGCGGTAGCTTCCGCCAATTCGGTGGCAGTCCGCAGGGCCATGTGGCTACGTGAATGGAAGGCAGACTCTGCTTCCAAAAAGTTCTTAACCGGTTTGCCATTTTCTGGCGACCGCCTGTTTGGTGAGCGATTGGATGAAATCATTAAACAATCCAAGGGAAAGGACTCATCCTTACCCCAGTCCAAACCAAACAGACCTCAACAACGGAAGGTACAATCGAGGTTTCGGTCCTTTCGGCCCGCGGGCAGGTCTCAATTCTCCTCGTCCAACAGGCCACAGAAGGGTCAGAGGGACTCCGATTCATGGCGGTCTAAGTCACGTCCTAAAAAGACCACCGGAGGAACCGCTCCCAAAGCGGCCTCCTCATGACTTTCGGCCTCTTCACACCGCATCGTCAGTCGGTGGCAGGCTCTCCCGCTTTTGCGACGCCTGGCTGCCACAGGTACAAGACCGTTGGGTGAGAGACATTCTGTCTCACGGTTACAGGATAGAGTTCAGCTCTCGTCCTCTGACTCGATTCTTCAGAACATCTCCGCCCCCCGAGCGAGCCGATGCTCTTCTTCAGGCGGTGTGCACTTTGAAGGCAGAAGGAGTGGTGATCCCTGTTCCTCTTCAGCAACAGGGTCACGGTTTTTACTCCAACTTGTTTGTGGTGCCAAAAAAGGACGGATCTTTCCGTCCTGTTCTGGACCTAAAACTGCTCAACAAACACGTAAAAACCAGGCGGTTCCGGATGGAATCGCACCGCTCCGTCATCGCCTCAATGTCCCAAGGAGATTTCCTAGCATCAATCGACATCAAAGATGCTTATCTCCACGTACCGATTGCACCAGAGCATCAGCGCTTCCTGCGTTTCGCCATAGGGGACGAACACCTACAGTTCGTGGCACTGCCTTTCGGCCTGGCGACAGCCCCACGGGTCTTCACCAAGGTCATGGCAACAGTAGTAGCAGTCCTACACTCTCAGGGACACTCGGTGATCCCTTACTTAGACGATCTGCTTGTCAAGGCACCCTCTCAAGTGGCATGCCAACACAGCCTGAACACTGCTCTGGAGACTCTCCAGAGGTTCGGGTGGATCATCAATTTCCCAAAGTCAAATCTGACACCGACCCAATCACTGACATATCTTGGCATGGAGTTTCATACTCTCTCAGCGATAGTGAAGCTTCCGCTGGACAAACAGCGTTCACTACAGACAGGGGTGCAATCTCTCCTTCAAGGCCAGTCACACCCCTTGAGGCGCCTCATGCACTTCCTAGGGAAGATGGTAGCAGCAATGGAGGCAGTTCCTTTTGTGCAGTTTCATCTGCGTCCACTTCAATGGGACATTCTCCGCAAATGGGACAGGAAGTCGGCATCCCTCGACAGGAACGTCTCCCTTTCTCAGGCAGCCAAAGCCTCCCTTCGGTGGTGGCTTCTTCCCACTTCATTGTTGAAGGGGAAATCCTTCCTACCCCCATCCTGGGCGGTGGTCACGACGGACGCGGGTCTATCAGGGTGGGGAGCGGTTTTTCTCCACCACAGGGCTCAGGGTACCTGGACTCGGCCAGAGTCCTCCCTTCAGATCAATGTTCTGGAGATAAGGGCAGTGTATCTTGCCCTAAAGGCGTTCCAGCCGTGGCTGGAAGGCAAGCAGATCCGAATTCAGTCGGACAACTCCACAGCGGTGGCATACATCAACCACCAACACGCAGTCGGCAAGCCTTCCAGGAAGTCCGGCGGATTCTGCTGTGGGTGGAAGCCACAGCCTCCACCATATCCGCAGTTCACATCCCGGGCGTAGAAAACTGGGAAGCAGACTTTCTCAGTCGCCAGGGCATGGACGCAGGGGAATGGTCCCTTCACCCGGACGTGTTTCAAGAGATCTGTTGCCGCTGGGGGATGCCGGACGTCGACCTAATGGCGTCCCGGCACAACAACAAGGTCCCGGCATTCATGGCACGGTCTCAAGATCACAGAGCTCTGGCGGCAGACGCCTTAGTTCAGGATTGGTCGCAGTTTCAACTGCCTTATGTGTTTCCTCCTCTGGCACTGTTGCCCAGAGTGTTACGCAAGATCAGGTCCGACTGCCGCCGCGCCATCCTCGTCGCTCCAGACTGGCCGAGGAGGTCGTGGTACCCGGATCTGTGGCATCTCACGGTGGGCCAACCGTGGGCACTACCAGACCGACCAGACTTGCTGTCTCAAGGGCCGTTTTTCCATCTGAATTCTGCGGCCCTCAACCTGACTGTGCGGCCATTGAGTCCTGGATCCTAGCGTCTTCAGGGTTGTCTCAAGAGGTCATTGCCACTATGAGACAGGCTAGGAAACCAACGTCCACCAAGATCTACCACAGGACGTGGAGGATATTCTTATTCTTATCCTGGTGCTCTGCTCAGGGTTTTACTCCCTGGCCATTTGCCTTGCCCACCTTTCTTTCCTTCCTTCAATCCGGATTGGAAAAGGGTTTGTCGCTCGGCTCCCTTAAGGGACAAGTCTCAGCGCTCTGTGTTTTTTCAGAAGCGCCTAGCCAGACTTCCACAGGTACGCACGTTCCTGCAGGGGGTTTGTCACATAGTCCCTCCTTACAATTGTCCGTTAGAACCCTGGGATCTGAACAGGGTGCTGATGGTTCTTCAGAAACCACCTTTCGAGCCAATGAAGGATATTTCTCTCACGCCTTTCGCAGAAAGTGGTCTTCCTAGTAGCAGTCACTTCACTTCGGAGAGTGTCTGAGCTAGCAGCGCTGTCATGCAAAGCCCCTTTCCTGGTGTTTCACCAGGACAAGGTGGTTCTGCGTCCGGTTCCGGAATTTCTCCCTAAAGTGGTATCCCCCTTTCATCTCAATCAGGATATCTCCTTACCCTCTTTTTGTCCTCATCCAGTTCACCAATGTGAAAAGGATTTGCACTTGTTAGATCTGGTGAGAGCACTCAGACTCTACATTTCTCGTACGGCGCCCCTGCGCCGCTCGGATGCACTCTCTGTCCTTGTCGCTGGCCAGCGTAAAGGGTCACAGGCTTCCAAATCAACCCTGGCTCGGTGGATCAAGGAACCAATTCTCGAAGCTTCTGGGCTTCCGGTTCCCTCAGGGCTGAAGGCCCATTCGACCAGAGCCGTGGGTGCGTCCTGGGCTTTGCGGCACCAGGCTACGGCTCAGCAGGTGTGTCAGGCGGCTACCTGGTCGAGCCTGCACACTTTCACGAAACACTATCAGGTGCATACCTATGCTTCGGCAGATGCCAG
This sequence comes from Anomaloglossus baeobatrachus, assembly GCF_048569485.1. NCBI lineage: Eukaryota > Metazoa > Chordata > Amphibia > Anura > Aromobatidae > Anomaloglossus > Anomaloglossus baeobatrachus. Next base: position 244,325,272 of record NC_134360.1, read on the forward strand.
CCTAGGTAGGCGAGTCCTTCAGGCGGCGGTTGCCCACCTGTAGGAACGGGCCGTTTTACGGCTCTATTACGAGGTATTATTTTACCCACCCAGGGACTGCTTTTGGACGTCCCAATTATCTGGGTCTCCCAATGGAGCGACAAAGAAGGGAATTTTGTTACTTACCGTAAATTCCTTTTCTTCTAGCTCCAATTGGGAGACCCAGCACCCGCCCCTGTTCCCTTCGGGCTGTTGTTCTTTGTGTACACATGTTGTTCATGTTGAATGGTTTTCAGTTTTCCGAACTTCCTTCGGATTGAATTTACTTTAGACCAATTTATAAGTTTCCTCCTTCCTGCTTTTGCATTAAAACTGAGGAGCCCGTGATGCACGGGGGGTGTATAGGCAGAGGGGAGGGGTTACACTTTTTAAAGTGTAATACTTTGTGTGGCCTCCGGAGGCAGAACCTATACACCCAATTGTCTGGGTCTCCCAATTGGAGCTAGAAGAAAAGGAATTTACGGTAAGTAAACAAAATTCCCTTCTTTTAGATTGTGCTTGCACAGTGGCCTCTTCGGTCTGTCCCACCAATTTAGTGTTGTCTGTAGAGACTTTAACAGGTGTAGAGCAGCTTGGTTGGCACCATGTTGTCCCTGATCGCTTTGTCTTTAATATTTGCTCATTTCCCTACAGTCGGTGGCGTCTGATATGCGTTTTACAGAAATCTTTGCAGAAAAGGATGTGACGCCAGAAGTGAAACGACAAAGGGTCATCAACTCCAGGTATCGAGAGGACTACATCGAGCCAGATCTGTATCCAGAAATCACAGAGTGAAGCTTCTCTTCCCGGCTGCCTTTTACCCACTTAATCCGCCGTACTGGAAAAAAAAAGGCAGCGGGGGGAAAAAAAAAAACCCTGGCCAATTGTCTCGTTCACTTTGGACTTTTGTCTTCTGTACTGTGACATTTTTACTTTGGATTAAGGTTTAACTATTTTTTTTCTTTTGAAATCTGTCATCAAACTTTTGGCAAGACATAATGGATGAATTGGTTACCTGGTGCCCTGCATTTCATTGGGATCCACAAAGTCTCCTGAAGCTTGCGGGGGGCTTGTCAGGCCGCGCACCCAGAACAGTGTTACCAGTAGTCTCTATTGTTAGAGACCTAATCCTTTGTTCATCTCTGCACCCCAACACCCCCCACCCCATTTATTTTTATTTTTGGAGGGAAAACTGCGTTGCATAAAATCCGAAACGCCGGACACCCCCCCCCCCCCCCCCCCTATGAAATTGCGTCCCCCTCTTCCTGATTGATACATTGTTGCTTCAGTTTGATACATTTTTGCATTTGGAAGCTGGACTCGTTTTTTTTGATATTTAAAGCCGGAGACTGTGGACTTGTAGATTTTCTCTGATGCTCCGTGAAGGGAATTGGGGCCGTCTGATGGGATTTTGAGCAACGGTTACAATATTACGGAGGGGTTAAACGGCCTTTTCTGACCCACTGAGTGTCTACCTCTCATCTTACAGCTAAATGTCTGTTCTGAATTGATCAAAACCTGAGTTTGTTAGTAGAGAACTTGAGGCCTGTGTGCTTAATGCATATGCATTAACTTGCTGGCTCTTGATGTCTCTTACATGCAAACATCCCTTGGGGCGCCAAGAAGTGGGACCCCAGCCCATGGTCACCCCATACTGGTTCGGCAGCTTTTTATTCTACACCATGTGTTTCTACCACTCCAAAGGTGGAGATTATACCTGCACTCATCTCTCCCAAAATTGAGGGTTAAAGCAAGAGACTGGGTGACCATATTTATTATTCAGTGCTGCCCCTTCCGCTCTTCACTCACCTTTTTTCATATGTGAATATATCTGGAAATACATCTTTGGGTACAATATTCATCACAAGATGCTTCTTAATACTTCTCAACAGTATTTAAATGAAAAAAATGAATTTCTTTTTAATTTTTGAGAAATATTAGTAACCAGAGGAATAAAAAGTACCATTACTCTGCTATACCCGACACGCTTCAAACCGACCGCCTTCCCCCCTTCCCCCTTGCCCACCTCCATGGCCGTTAATTTAAAACACTTATTTATAAATGAAATGTTTTGGGTTTTTTTGTAAGAATAGCTACCTAGTCCCCCCTGGGAGTCCGCTGTAGCCAGCCATTTCTTGTAGTGGATAGCCCTGTAGTGACCCTATAGGAAGGTTGCAAGTCAAACTTATAAGCTGAAGCGTACCGTCTCGCACAGAAGAGGAGCACGTCTGGAAGTCGCCAGTCATGGAGGGAGACGCGGCGGCTCGGACAAGGAATCTCTGGACTTTTTAGCCTTTTCTTGGTGTATAACCAAGATCGCTTGCTACCCTTGTGCTGTCTTCTGCGGCATTGATCCCTGTTAACAAGAAAAAAAAGTTATTTTCTTTTTAAACTAAAATTAAATTATACAGCAACGTAGAGCATTAATTTTAGCAATAAACTTGTGTGGCGTGCAGCTATTGTCTGGATATTATTATTTGACTATATGTGGTATTTAAATAAAAAAAATTGTAAAAATGTATCACTCTGTAATACCGTTCTCCTTACTGATCATGGAGTGTGGACGCTTGGATGTTTTTTGAGGAGGAGTACACTGTGTCTTATGCCTCTTTCACACTGTAGTGAAATAAAAAAACACACTTTTCTTTGTCGCTCTATTGGGAGACCCAGACAATTGACAATTGGGTGTATAGCTACTGCCTCCGGAGGCCACACAAAGTATTACACTTAAAAGTGTAAGGCCCCTCCCCTACTGCCTATACACCCCCCCTGGGATCACGGGCTCCTCAGTTTTCATGCTTTGTGCGAAGGAGGCACACATGCACGCATAGCTCCACTGTTTAGTCAGCAGCAGCTGCTGACTTTGTCGGATGGAAGAAAAGAGGGCCCATACTAGGGCCCCCAGCATGCTCCCTTCTCACCCCACTTTTGTTGGCGGTGTTTGTTAAGGTTGAGGTACCCATTGCGGGTACGGAGGCTGGAGCCGACATGCTGCTTTCCTTCCCCATCCCCTTAGGGCTCTGGGTGAAGTGGGATCCTATCGGTCTCCAAGCACAGGAGACCGTGCTCCGTCCACAGCCCCTGGGAATCTGCTGGACATGGAGCTGAGTATCGTCAGGGACAGGGCCCTGCTACATTAAGGTACTCTGGGTCCCCGTACAGATCGCGCACACACACCAGCATTGCTGGGTGTGTTAGTGCGCCGGGGACAGCAGCGCGGCGCGCTGGTGCTTTACTCACTGCAGCTTTGCTGAGTGAGTTTCTGTATTAGGAACTGCCGCGCCGGCCGCGGCTGGCGGTTTTTTACACTGCGGCGCGGCTGGGACGTGTGGTGCGCCGGGGAACTTCCGCGCTGGCCGTGCTTATATGACGGCCGCGCTTATAAATCGAGTCCCCGGCTTTTGCGGCCTAGTTCCGTTTCGTTCCCCGCCCCCAGGCCTGCCAGTCAGGGGAAGGGCGGGACGCTGGTCAGAACGTCAGCGCTGAGGGCTGGCGTCTGCTTAGCATACTCCAACCCCCCTCACTAGGCACAGTGGGACGCTAGTTTCCCGCACTTTGTCTGGGGCACGCCCACGGCCCGCCCCTCTTCACAGGACGCCGGCAGCCATTCCTGTTTGCAGTCTGAGTGGAGAAGGGACACGAGCTCTGGGAGACCCAGGCACGGGATTCTGGCGGTCACACACCCGCTTTTCAGCGGGCGGTAAGCAGCCCTCGAGGGCTTACCCCACTAGTGCCGCAGTGTTCATTTGTACTTTATGCTTGTATGCTATACATTGCATTGTACGGTCGCTATTCTTGGCTATATACCCTCCTAGATTGCTAGACAACAGCATGTCGTCCGCAAAAAGCAAAGGGGCCAAGACACAGGCTTTCTATGCTACTTGTACCGCATGTAAGGCTGTTCTACCGGCAGGTGCCACTGACCCCCATTGTGTGCAATGTTCGGCCCCTGTAGCACTTGCTCAGTCGGGGCCTCTGCTAGAGGTGGCCCAAGCAGAACCACCTGTGAACACTGTCCAGGTGACAGGGACTGAGTTTGCAGTTTTTGCTGATAAACTGTCGGTGACTATGTCTAAAATCCTTGAGACTTTGCAGTCCAGACCGGTAACTCAGACCATGGGCACTGTTGATTCAAGGCTCCCTGGTTCCCCTCTTTTGGAACACATCCGTGCTCCGGGGGGGGTCCCATGCATCCCGGGGTGATGGCTCTGACACGGACGACAGTCCCAGACAGCCTAAGCGAGCTCGCTATGAGCGACCCTCGACTTCTTCACACTGGTCAGGGTCCCAGCAGGAAGGCTCTCTGTTTGATGAGACAGAGGTTGCTGATCAGGATTCTGATCCTGAGACCGCTCTCAATCTGGATACACCTGATGGGGACGCAATGGTGAATGATCTCATAGCGTCCATCAATAAAATGTTGGATATTTCTCCCACAGCTCCTCCAGTGGAGGAGTCAGCTTCACAGCAGGAGAAATTCCATTTCAGGTATCCTAAGCGTAAATTGAGTACTTTTCTGGACCACTCTGACTTTAGATAGTCAGTCCAGAAACACCACGCTTATCCAGATAAGCGTTTCTCCAAACGTCTTAAGGATACACGTTATCCCTTTCCCCCTGACGTGGTCAAAGGCTGGACCCAGTGTCCAAAGGTGGATCCCCCAATCTCCAGGCTTGCGGCTAGATCCTTAGTTGCAGTGGAAGATGGGGCTTCACTTAACGATGCCACTGACACAGATGGAGCTCTGGTTGAAATCCATCTATGAAGCTATCGGCGCGTCGTTCGCTCCAGCATTCGCAGCCGTATGGGCACTCCAAGCTATTTCAGCTGGTTTGGCGCAGATTGACACTGTCACACGTACATCTGTTCCGCAAGTAGCGTCCTTAACCTCTCAAATGTCTGCATTTGCGTCTTACGCTATTAATGCTGTCCTGGACTCTACAAGCCGTACGGCAGTGGCGTCCGCCAACTCCGTGGTTTTACGCAGAGCATTGTGGTTAAGGGAATGGAAGGCAGATTCTGCTTCCAAGAAGTGCTTAACCAGTTTGCCTTTTTCTGGTGACAGACTGTTTGGTGAGAGATTGGATGAAATCATTAAACAGTCCAAGGGTAAGGATTCATCCTTACCTCAGCCCAGACCAAATAAACCCCAACAGAGGAAGGGACAGTCGAGGTTTCGGTCCTTTCGAGGCTCGGGCAGGTCCCAATTCTCCTCGTCCAAAAGGACTCAAAAGGATCAGAGGAGCTCAGATTCTTGGCGGGCCCAGTCACGCCCAAAGAAAGCAGCCGGAGGAACCGCTACCAAAGCGGCTTCCTCATGACTTTCGGCCTCCTCTCTCCGCATCCTCGGTCGGTGGCAGGCTCTCCCGCTTTGGCGACATTTGGCTGCCACATGTCAAGGACCGTTGGGTGAGAGACATTCTGTCTCACGGGTACAGGATAGAGTTCAGTTCTCGTCCTCCAACTCGATTCTTCAGAACTTCTCCGCCTCCCGGCCGAGCCAATGCTCTTCTGCAGGCGGTGTGCTCTTTAAAGGCAGAAGGAGTGGTGATCCCTGTTCCTCTTCAGGAGCAAGGTCACGGTTTTTACTCCAACTTGTTTGTGGTGCCAAAAAAGGACGGGTCTTTCCGTCCTGTTCTGGACCTAAAACTGCTCAACAAGCATGTGAAAACCAGGCGGTTCCGAATGGAATCCCTCCGCTCCGTCATCGCCTCAATGTCTCAAGGAGATTTCCTAGCATCAATAGACATCAAAGATGCTTATCTCCACGTGCCGATTGCTCCAGAACACCAGCGTTTTCTACGCTTCGTTATAGGAGACGAACACCTTCAGTTCGTAGCCCTGCCTTTCGGTCTGGCGACAGCCCCAAGGGTCTTCACCAAGGTCATGGCAGCAGTAGTAGCAGTCCTGCACTCTCAAGGTCACTCTGTGATCCCTTACTTGGACGATCTACTTGTCAAGGCACCCTCTCAAGAGGCATGCCAACACAGCCTGAACGTTGCGCTGGAGACTCTCCAGAGTTTCGGGTGGATCATCAACTTTTCAAAGTCAAATCTGACCCCAACCCAATCGATAACATACCTTGGCATGGAGTTTCATACTCTATCAGCGATAGTGATGCTTCCGCTGGACAAACAGCGTTCACTACAGACAGGGGTGCAATCTCTCCTTCAGGGCCAGTCGCATCCCTTGAGACGCCTCATGCACTTCCTGGGGAAGATGGTAGCAGCAATGGAGGCAGTCCCTTTCGCGCAGTTTCATCTGCGTCCATTACAATGGGACATTCTCCGCCAATGGGACGGGAAGTCGAAGTCCCTGGACAGGAACGTCGCCCTTTCTCAGGCGGCCAAGGATTCTCTTCAGTGGTGGCTTCTTCCCACCTCATTGTCAATAGGAAAGTCTTTCCTACCCCCATCCTGGGCGGTGGTCACAACAGACGCGAGTCTATCAGGGTGGGGAGCAGTTTTTCTCCACCACAGGGCTCAAGGTACGTGGACTCAGCAAGAGTCCACCCTTCAGATCAATGTTCTGGAAATCAGAGCAGTGTATCTTGCCCTACAAGCCTTCCAGCAGTGGCTAGAAGGCAAGCAGATCCGAATTCAGTCGGACAACTCCACAGCGGTGGCATACATCAACCACCAAGGAGGGACACGCAGTCGGCAAGCCTTCCAGGAAGTCCGGCGGATTCTGACGTGGGTGGAAGACACGGCATCCACCATATCCGCAGTCCACATCCTGGGCGTAGAAAACTGGGAAGCGGACTTCCTCAGTCGCCAGGGTATGGACGCAGGGGAATGGTCTCTTCACCCGGACGTGTTTCAGGAAATTTGTCGCCGCTGGGGGAGGCCGGACGTCAACCTAATGGCGTCCCGGCACAACAACAAGGTCCCGGCCTTCATGGCACGGTCTCACGATCTCAGAGCTCTGGCGGCGGACGCCTTAGTTCAAGATTGGTCGCAGTTCCGGCTGCCTTATGTGTTCCCACCTCTGGCGCTGTTGCCCAGAGTGCTACGCAAGATCAGGTCCGACTGCCGCCGCGCCATCCTCGTCGCTCCAGACTGGCCAAGGAGGTCGTGGTACCCAGATCTGTGGCATCTCACGGTAGGACAACCGTGGGCAATACCAGATCGGCCAGACTTGCTGTCTCAAGGGCCGTTTTTCCATCAGAATTCTGCGGCCCTGAGCCTGACTGTGTGGCCATTGAGTCCTGGATCCTAGCGTCTTCAGGACTATCTCAAGAGGTCATTGCCACCATGAGACAGGCTAGGAAACTATCCTCTGCCAAGATCTACCACAGGACGTGGAAGATATTCTTAACTTGGTGCTCTGCTCAGGAAGTTTCTCCCTGGCCATTTGCTTTGCCTACCTTTCTTTCCTTCCTGCAATCCGGGTTGGAAAAAGGTCTGTCGCTCGGCTCCCTTAAGGGACAAGTCTCTGCGCTATCTGTATTTTTTCAGAAGCGCCTAGCACGACTTCCTCAGGTACGCACGTTCCTGCAAGGGGTTTGTCATATCGTCCCTCCTTACAAGCGGCCGTTAGAGCCCTGGGATCTGAACAGGGTTCTAATTGCTCTCCAGAAGCCGCCTTTCGAGCCTTTGAGGGATGTTTCCCTGTCTCGCCTTTCACAGAAAGTGGCCTTTCTAGTAGCGGTCACGTCTCTTCGGAGAGTGTCCGAGCTAGCAGCGCTGTCATGCAAATCTCCCTTCCTGGTGTTTCACCAGGACAAGGTGGTTCTGCGTCCGATTCCGGAGTTTCTCCCTAAGGTGGTATCCCCCTTTCATCTCAATCAGGATATCTCCTTACCTTCTTTGTGTCCTCGTCCAGTCCATCAATGTGAAAAGGATTTGCATTTGTTGGATCTGGTGAGAGCACTCAGAATCTACATTTCCCGCACGGCACCTCTGCGCCGCTCGGATGCACTCTTTGTACTTGTCGCCGGCCAGCGTAAAGGGTTGCAGGCTTCCAAATCCACCCTGGCTCGGTGGATCAAGGAACCAATGCTTGAAAGCTACCGTTCTGCGGGGCTTCCGGTTCCATCAGGGCTGAAGGCCCATTCTACCAGAGCCGTGGGTGCGTCCTGGGCATTACGGCACCAGGCTACGGCTCAGCAAGTGTGCCAGGCGGCTACCTGGTCAAGTCTGCACACTTTTACCAAGCATTATCAGGTGCATACCTATGCTTCGGCGGATGCCAGCCTAGGTAGACAAGTCCTTCAGGCGGCGATTGCTCACCTGTAGGAAAGGGCCGTTTTTATGGCCCTATCACGAGGTATTAGTTTACCCACCCAGGGATTGCTTTTGGACATCCCAATTGTCTGGGTCTCCCAATAGAGCGACAAAGAAGGGAATTTTGTTTACTTACCGTAAATTCCTTTTCTTCTAGCTCTAATTGGGAGACCCAGCACCCGCCCCTGTTTTTTTGTGTACACATGTTGTTCATGTTGAACGGTTTCAGTTCTCCGATATTCCTTCGGATTGAATGTGCTTAAACCAGTTTATTGGCTTTCCTCCTTCTTGCTTTTGCACTAAAACTGAGGAGCCCGTGATCCCACGGGGGGGTGTATAGGCAGTAGGGGAGGGGCCTTACACTTTTAAGTGTAATACTTTGTGTGGCCTCCGGAGGCAGTAGCTATACACCCAATTGTCAATTGTCTGGGTCTCCCAATTAGAGCTAGAAGAAAAGGAATTTACGGTAAGTAAACAAAATTCCCTTCTTTCATTGACTTGTTATAGGTCACTTGTCCACGTCGCTGATGTCGCGTGCTTCCGGGTCCTCGGTGCAGTGAATATGCAATGAGCGGGCCCTGAAGCAAGTGACAGCAGCGCCGAAAACAGCATTGCTGGAGACAGGCGAGTATAGAAAAGCATTTTATTTCACAGGCACGTGTTTTCTCCGGTATGTGTCACATGGATCACATCACTGTCATCCGTGTGACATCAGCGCTGCCCGAGAAACTGACTTGTGTCCGCACGGAACAAATGGACACACGTGTGGTCCATACAGACAGTCCTTTTGAAATCACTTATGTGTGTGCAGACCCATTGATTTTAATGGGTCTGCATATGTCCAAACTTATAAACGGCAACATACGTACTGGAATCCCTCTTGTAAAAGAGACCCTATGAGGCTGGAGAGCTCAGGTGATGAATATAATAGCTCTATGGTGTTTGTATGTATATATATTATATTATAGTGTATGTATGTATATATATTATATTATAATATATATTTCTTTAACGTTCCTATGGGAGACCCAGACAATGGGTGTATAGCTACTGCCTCCGGAGGACACACAAAGTACTACACTCAAAACGTGTAGCTCCTCCCTCCTAGCATATACACCCCCTGCTAGCCAGTCCTAGCCAGTTCAATGCTTTGTGTTTCAGGAGGCTCACACACACATGCATTCTCTGTTTTTGATTTTTGATTTTTTCCTTCTGGATCAAAGATTTGGAAGAAAAGCGGGTCCAGCTGGACTCCCGGCATGTCCCTTCTCACCCCACTGTGTCGGCGGTGCTGTTAAGGTTGATTTTCCAAGGCTGGAGCCTTCTCATGCCGCGCTCCTTCACCATCCCATGCTGGGGCTCTGGCTTGAAGTGGGAGCCAACACGGTTCTCACTGCTTTGCAGGAGACCGGTCTCCATCCGCAGCCCTTTTTCAGGATCCTGCTGGACGGAGCTATCACCCCCCAGGAACCTGGCAACCTGCGTCTCACAAGCTAAGTATATGAGACGTTATTACCACAGAAAGTGGTCTTTCCAGGGGTCCTTTATATTTATTGGGGGAGTATGTTTTGTGTTAACGTTTCCGGCCGGTTCTCCAGTTTTCACTGGAGAACCGCGCCGATGGTGCCTGCACGCCGGCCGCATGTTTTACTCTAGGCCCCGGCTTCGCCTGAGGCCTAGTTTCGGTTTCCACTGTCTCTGCATGTCAGTCAGGCAGAGGGACAGTGTGGCTCCGCCCAGCGGCTGTGCAGCACAGGGAAGGGACACTCCTCACTGAGGAAGGATTCCCTCCCCTGGCTACCTCATTTGCCGCTCTCAGAGTAGGCCCCGCCCCCTCTCCTCGCTCCGGTCGCCATTTTCTCAGCGTTCTCTGTGCCTGCATAGGCACAGAGATTCCACATTGTGACGAGTGGGGGCCTGGGCTGAGGGACTGGAGGGCACAGACATGTCTGTTTAAACGATCTGGCAGCCACAACCTCCGGTTTGTGCAGCTGCTCATTTTATCTGTTTATATATGCTGGGGGCCATTCTAGACAGAGCCCCCACCTCTGCAGCATGTCTCACAGAGCGAGGCTGCAGGCTGTTTTTATTATCCACTGCAGGTAGTCTCGTACGGCTGTACCGAGCTCATAACCACTGTGGCCCCTCAGCTTGGAGGCTCATTAGTGGTCCCTCCAGCTGCTCCGGCTTCGGTAGCTGACCCCTGGTTTGGCTGGAATCCTATTTCCAGGGGTCGGCTGTCCCGGAATCTGCTGAGCATGCAGCCCCCTTCTCAGGGCGTTTTCTGCTACAGCTCGCTCAGCAAAGCTCACCAGAGGACTCTCCTTCTGGGCTCAGACCCCGTCCTCCTGACATGGAGACGCAGGGTCCCCTGTCCTCCCCGTCCCGCAGCTCCGATTACAAGCTGACTCACTGGACGAGGAGGATGTCTCTACCATGGGCTCGGACGCTACTTTATGTACATTGATCCGTCCGTAGGTGACGCAGATGCTAATGATTGGATTGCGTCCATTATACTTGTACTGGACCTCCATCCGCCTGTATCAGGGGAGTATTCCCCGCTGGCAGAAAGGCATCAGTATACCTTTAACAGGACGAGGAGTGTGTTCCTTAACCACTCCAGTTTTCAGCTGCGTCCAAACCCACAGCCTGTCCTGTCAGACCCCAAAGCGGGGTTCTGCTGCCTGTTTCCCCCTCCCATCAGAGGTGGTCAAGGAGTGTACTCATTCGCCAAGGGTGGCCCCTCCGGTGTCTGGACTTTCAGCCCGGATAGTTGTATCAGTGGCTGACGGCACCTCTATAAGGATCCCACGGTACATTAATTTTGTACTGGACCTCAATCCGCCGGAGTTACCTTGCCTAGGAGAACACAATGTGTGTTCCTTAACCACTCCAGTTTTCAGGCCCCTGTGACCAAGCCCAGGGTCCGCTCTGACAGTCGCTTCCCATGAAGCGTGATTCTGAGGACTGTTTTTCCCCTGTCCACCAATGGTGGTCAAGAAGTGGGCTCATTCACCTCAGGTGGCTCAGCCCGGACCGTTATGTCGGTGGCTGGTGGCTCCTCACTTAAGGTTTTGCCGTCCGCCCGGTTGTCCTTCTGGCCAAATCGGTATGGGGGCGGCAGGAGCTTCGTTCTCCTCCGCTTTACAGCAGTGCGGTTTTTTTGTAGCCTTCTCTGCTTCTCTAGAGGAGATGCATTCCCTCACAGGGACTCTATGCCCAAAACTGTTGCCTGAACTCCCAGACTTCAGTCTTTTCATCCTATGCCATGTCTGCCATGCTGGACACCGCACGGCGGTGGTCTTGGCTACTTCCACGCTATCTGCAGGCTCCTGTGGCTTTGGAAATGGAAGGCAGATGCTTCTATAGAAGTTCCTTGCTGGGCTCCCCTTTGGTGGGACCAGTCTCTTCGGAACCAACTGGATGAAATTAAGGAAGCTCTTGGCGGGGAGAGTTCTTCCTTGCCACAAACCTAAACCAGGGAACCTGTCCAGGGCAGGAATCAGTTGAGGTTTTGGTTGTTTCCGTTCCTCCATCTGATTGTTCTCTAAGCCCTCGGCCTCGTCCTCTAGCTCGGCCTAGGTTCATAGAACCAAATGGCTCGAAGCTGCGTCTTCAGAAGACCACAGGAGATGCTGCCACTGAGTCAGCTTCCTCCGAGCTATCTAGCCACGCCAACAACCTCCTTGGTCGGTGGCAGGCTCTCTCCACTTGGCGACGTATGGTTTTAACACGTCTCCGTTCAGTGGGGGCGGGATTATATCTCCCATGGCTACAGGATGGAATTCTATCCACCCGCCAAACAGATTTTTTCTGTCAACTCCTCCCGGCTCCAAGGCCGCCGCCTTCTCACAGGCCGTGGCATTTCTTGCAGGCCAATGGAGTAATTGTACCGGTTCCCGACTGGGAACGGTTCTGAGATTTTTTGCTTAAATCTATTCCTAGTCCCCGAAGAGGGCGGTGCCTTCCGACCTGGATCTTTAGCGTTTCAAGCATGGTCAGGTGTGGCGTTTTCATGTGGAGTCTCGGTCTTGTTCCGTGTGTTTTTCACCGGATCAATCAAGAACCCAAGGAGATTCCCTAGCAGCCATCGGCATCAGAGATGCCTATCTGCAGGTGTCAATCGCAGTTTCACACCAGCGTTGACTACGTTTTGCAATCGGAGTGGTCCAATTCGTGGCTCTTCCCTTGGGGTTAGCCACGGCCCCTCGAGTATTCTCATTGGGGCAGCTGTGATTAGGGTCCTGCACCCCTAGGGATTGGCAGTGATCTTTTGCCCTTGACGGCCTTCTTGACGGGGCTTCATCCAGTGCAGACTCTTAGCAGAGTGCTTCGCGCACTCTCGCCACTCTAACCTATTCGGGTGGCTTGTCATTCTGTCCAAGTCCACTCTGACTTCGAACCAGAGGTTCTCAGGGACGCAATTCGAGACTCTATCGGCACTTGTGAAGCTGCTCTTAGTCGATCAGTAGTCCCTCCGCTGGCGGTCGACGTCGTTCTATCAGACACCGAATACAGGTGCTGGTCAGATGGTGGCGTCAATGGAAGCGATTCCTTGCCCAGTTTCTCCTGCGTCCTCTGAGACTGGATGTTTTCCGCTGTACAAGCGAACTTCCTCCTTCCACGGGGTGGTGGCTTCGCCACTGACCAGGGTCTCGTTTCAGTGGTGGCTTCGGCCACTCTGTCTCAGGGACGCTCCTTCCTGGCCCCGTCCCGGGTGATCCTCACCAGGATGCTAGTCTATCCGCCTTGGGAGCAGTATATCTCCACCGTGGAGCGCAGGGCGCTTGGACTCTGTCCGAATCAGCCCTCTGGATCAATGTGCTGGTAATCAGAGCTGTATTTCTAGCTCTCTAAGCCTTCACCATCTGTTGGCGGCTAGGCACATTCGAGTCCAGTCGGACAACGTGACAGCGTTTTCCTTCATCAACTTCCAGGGCGGGACACTCAGCCGCCTGGCAATGTTGGCGGCTCAACGCATTCTTCAGTGGACGAGGGACTCCTAGTCCACCGTATCCGCAGCCCACATCCTAGATGTGAAAACTGCGAGGCAGACTATTTCAGCTGTCCAACCGTGGTCCACGATTCTCAGGTTTTGCGGCAGACACACTGGTTCATGTTTGGTCCCAGTTTCGTCTCTTTACGTATTTCACCCTCTAGCTCTTGTCCAGAGTCCTGCGCAAGATCAGTAAAGAGGGCCGTCGGGTCATTCTCATTCTCCAGACTGACCCAGGCAGGCTTGGTACCCTGACCTGCTCCTTCTGTCCGTTGGGTTGCCATGGCATCTTCCGGACCGTCCAGACCTTTTCTCAAAAGGTCCGTTTTTTTCCGTCAGAATTCTGGACTCTCAGATTGACGGCGTAGCTCTTGAGTCCTGGATCGTGCCGACTTCTGGTATCCTTCCTGAAGTCATCTCCGCTATGACTCGAGCTCCAAAGTGTCCTTTGACCTTTTTGGCCTTGCCGACCCTCCTGTCCCTTCCACAGTCCGGTCTACAGCTAGGACTATCCCTCATTAAGGGACAGGTCTCGGCTCTGTCAGTGTGTGCCAGCGGCGTATCGTCCGGCTGGCTCCGGTGCGCTCCTTTAAGGGCGCATCTCACATCATTCCGCCTTTCCGGCGGCCTATGGAGCCCTGGGACCTTGATCCGGTCCTCCCGGTTCCCAGAAACCCCCCTTTGCGCCTCTTAGGGAGGTTTCTTTGTTTCATCTTTCACAGAAAGTAGTCTTTCTAGTGGCTATAATTTCCCGCCAGAGAGTTCAGGCTGCACTCTCTTCGGAGTCACCCCCTTTTTTGGTCTTTTGCATCAAGACAAGGTGGTCTCCGTCCGACTCCGGACTTTTTTCCCTAAGGTGGTTACTGCTTCCACCTTATCCGGGGCAATTTTCCTGCCTTCCTTTTGTCCGGCTCCTGTTCATCGCTTTGAGGAAGCGTTGCATATCCTGGATCTGGTGCGGGCGCTCCGGATCTATGTGTCTCGCACCGCCGTTATTAGGCGGTGCACCTCTCTCTGGTGCTGACTGCTAGTCAGCATAGTGGTCTCTCGGCATCTAAGCCGACCCTGGTTCGTTGGCTTAGGTCGGCCATTTCCGAGGCCTATAAGTGTACTCAAGTGCCTTCCCCGCCGGGGATCAGGGCACACTTGATCAGACCTGTCGGTGCCTTTGGGCTTTCAGGCACCAGGCTACGGCTCAGTAGGTCTGTCAGACTGCAGCTCGGATTAGTCTGCATACTTTTTCGAAGCACTACCCAAGGCATGCTCATGCTTTGGCAGACGCGGGCTTGCGCAGACGCATCTTTCAGGCGTCTGTCGCCCATTTGTGAAGTTAGGTTTTGCCTGCTTCTCAGTTGTCTGTTTATTCCCACCCATGGACTGCTTTAGAACGTCCCATTGTCTGGGTCTCCCATAGGAACGTTAAAGAAAAAGAGAATTTTGTTACTTACCGTAAATTCTTTTTCTTATAGTTCCGTCATGGGAGACCCAGCACCCTCCCTATTGCCTGTTGGCAGGTTTCTTGTTCCGTGTGTCTTCACCGGCTGTTATTGTTGTAGACAGAGGTTCCGGTTCTTCCGGGTTTTACTCTGTCTCTTCTTGTGGGTGGATGTCCTCCTTCAGCTTTTGCACTAAACTGGCTAGGACTGGCTAGCAGGGGGTGTATATGCTAGGAGGGAGGAGCTACACGTTTTGAGTGTAGTACTTTGTGTGTCCTCCGGAGGCAGTAGCTATACACCCATTGTCTGGGTCTCCCATGACGGAACTATAAGAAAAAGAATTTACGGTAAGTAACAAAATTCTCTTTATTGCTGTGTGTAGTTACCAAGTGTTTGTGTAGGCGCTGTACATGTTCTGGGTGTTGTCTGGGTGTGATGGGGGGTGAGAGCAGTGTTGTTTGTGTGTTGCATTGTTTGTGGAGCGCTGTGTGTGTAGCGTTGTGTGTGTGTTGCGCGGTTTGTGTGTGTGTGGTGTGTTTTGGGGGGAGGTATGTTTTGTGCAATGTGTGTGTTGTGCGGTATGTGCATATATTTGTGTGTGCAGCGTTGTCTGTGTGTGGGTGTCTGTGTAGGGCAGTTGTTTGTGGTTCCCAGTGTGTGTGTGTGGTGTGTTGTGCAGTGCACGCGCGCATGTGTGTGTGTGTGTGTGTGTGTGTGTGTGTGTGTGTGTGTGTTGGGGAGAGGTGTGCACTTCCCATCGTGCTCCATCCCCCATGCAGCGCACTCCCTATCGTGCTCCATCCCCTATGCTGCGCACCCCCCATCATGCTCCATCTCCCATCCTGCGCACTCCGAAACGTGCTCCATCCGCCATGCTGCGCACTCCGAAACGTGCTCCATCCGCCATGCTGCGCACTCCGAAACGTGCTCCATCCCCCATGCTGCGCACTCCCAAACGTGCTCCATCCCCCATGCTGCGCACTCCCCATCGTGCTCCATCCGCCATGCTGCGCACTCCCCATCGTGCTCCATCTCCCATGCTGCGCACTCCCAAACGTGCTCCATCCGCCATGCTGCGCACTCCCAAACTTGCTCCATCCCCTATGCTGCGCACCCTCCATCGTGCTCCATCTCCCATGCTGCGCACTCCCAAACGTGCTCCATCCGCCATGCTGCGCACTCCCAAACGTGCTCCATCCGCCATGCTGCGCACTCCCAAACGTGCTCCATCCGCCATGCTGCGCACTTCCAAACGTGCTCCATCCGCCATGCTGCGCACTCCCAAACGTGCTCCATCCGCCATGCTGCGCCAGCATCAGCCTCTCTGTCCCCAGCATCAGGCTCTCTGTCCCCAGCATCAGCCTCTCTGTCCCCAGCATCAGCCTCTCTGTCCCCAGCATCAGCCTCTCCTCTCTGTCCCCAGCATCAGCCTCTCCTCTCTGTCCCCAGCATCAGCCTCTCCTCTCTGTCCCCAGCATCAGCCTCTCTCCTCCCAGCCTCCCCCAGCATCAGCCTCTCTCCTCCCAGCCTCCCCCAGCATCAGCCTTCCCCTCCCAGCCTCCCTCAGCATCAGCCTTCCCCAGCATCAGCCTCCCAGCCTCCTTCAGCATCAGCCTTCCCCTCCCAGTCTCCCCCAAGATCAGCCTCTCTGCTCCCAGCCTCCTCCAGCACGCCGTGCTCCTCTGCCGACACTCACACACACGATCGCATACACTCACACACACCCGATCCCGACACTCACACACACCCGATCGCATACACTCACACACACAGACACTGACGATATCGCACATACGCGCTCAGTCACAACATCCGGAGATACCACATGCTTCTGGCCATGTGATCCTCCGTCAGGTCCTGGAAGGTCACAACAGCACAGTATCGAGGCCGAGAAGCAAGCGATATCGCCGGATGCTGTGAGTGTGTGGATGCGATGTGATGTGTGTGTGTGTGTGAGAGTGAGTGTGATCTGATGTGTGTGTGTGTGTGTGCTGTTATGTGTGTGCGCGTGTGGATCTTCCGCCGCTGCAGGACCTTGATGCGCTTGTAACCATGCCAACGTATCCCGTCCCCCGCTCGCACGGGAGCCCACACCACTCCCGTGCGAGCGGGGGATGGGGGAGAGAGGGGGGGGAGTACAGTACTCACCTCCGTGACAGCCGTGTCAGTTCGGGGAATGCGCGGGGGGAGGTGGGCGGGGCCAGAGCTAGCGTGCGTTGCGTGAGGGGGGCGTGGCGTGGCTGAATTGCCAATGCCTGCAGGGTGCCGGGGCGAGAGGCCAATCTGTGGGGGGGGGCGGAGCCTGGGCGAGCGACTGGCCAATCCGTGTGGGGGCGCAGCCTGGGCGAGCGGCCAATCGGTGTGGGGGGCGGGGCCATGGCGAGCCCAGCGGCCAATCAGCTTTGTGTCACCGTAAGGACACAATTTTGAAGCAAGACAGACAGACAGAATAAGGCAATTATATATATATATATATATATATATATATATATACTAGAAGGTGGCCCGATTCTACGCATTGG